>NC_058080.1:429436041-429736041 GCF_014858855.1 Bufo gargarizans
GTTGTGGTCACCATCACCACCAGAAACCCTTGTCATCATCGCTTGCCGGACCTGCGGCAACGCTGCAAGAGTATGAGGAAGAGGAGTCAGAGGAGGAATGTGACTTTGAGGAGGACGAAGACCAACCACAGCAGGCATTCCACCAGGGTGCTCGTTGTTTCACCTATCTGGGACCTGTGGTGTTGTACGTGGCTGGGGGGAAGACAGACCGTCAATGACATCAGTGATGAGGAAACGGGAAATGAGTAGCTCAGCATCCAACCTTGTGCAAATGGGTCTTTCATGCTGCCATGTGTGTTGAGGGACCCTCGTATAAAAAGATGAAGGAGAACGATCTGTACTGGGTGGCCACGCTACGACCCCCGGTATAAGCAGAAAGTAGCAGAAATGTTACCAAATTACCGACAGTCAGAAAGGATGCCAGTTCAAAACCAAACTAAAAATATGCTTTACACAGCTTATAAGGGGGATGTCACAGCACAACGGGAATCTAACTGGGGAAGAGGTGAAGTAATCCTCCTCCTACCACGACCACGACGACAAGGACAGGACGCTTTACAATGTGTTGTGATGGAGGACATGCAGAGCTTTTTCAGTCCTACGCATCGCCACAGCCTTCGGGGTCCACCCTCAGAGAACGACTCGACCGACAGGTAGCAGACTACCTCGCCTTAACTGCAGATATCGACACTCTGAGGAGCGATGAAACCCTTTGACTACTGGGTGCAGGCTGACCTGTGCCTGACTATCCCAGTTTGCGATAGAACTTCTGGCCTGCCCCGCTTCAAGTGTCTTGTCAGAAAGGACCTTCAGTGCAGCAGGAGGCATTGTCACTGACAAAAGAAGTCGCCATCGGTCAAAAAAAGTGTTGATTACCTCACCTTTATTAAGATGAATGAGGCATGGATCCCGACGGGACTGACAGTGGGGGATACGTTTGACTAACAAAAGGCCTGATGACATGCCTTGGCCTCAAAATGTCCCCACGCTGCTGTATTTAATGTCTGCATACCGGATGACTTTCGTGAATTCTCCGCCACCAACTAGGGTTCAAGCCGCAATGTTTTAGTCACCTTTCTGCCTGGAAAACATCAGTTTTTCCAGCCACTGCTACAGCAGCGGCTTGCAACAATACCGAATTTTTCAGGCATGTGTACATGCCTAATTTTTCTGGCCTCTAGCACCTGGATCTGAATAGTTTTGTAATAGCATGCAATTAAAAATTTAAACTCCAGCACAAAACAACACATTAAAACATAATAATATTTTATTAATTCTTATTAAAATGGATGCCCCAAAATAATAAAGGTGACGGTCAGTGATGTCACATTCAGATCAGATATCATTCATATACTTCAGATAATAGGGATGAGTGGGAGTAGGGAATTAATAAAAAAAATTGACTATTCGGTGAGGTATTCAATAAAATGTGTCTGGCGGAGGTAGACACATGCTCAATTCCTTTATTCAACTGCCACCAACCCTAACTACTGTTAGAACCTGTGACAGTTGCAGGGAGAGAGTTGTGACAGAAAGGACATGTCCCCTGAGAATGAATATGTCCCCCGAGAAAAGGTCACAACCCTAAGAAAGGAGACACCTCTGAGCTGTAACAGGGAGAAGGCTGAGCAGAATGATACACCCCCTTCAAAAGAAAAATGCCCCCCTGAGCTCCCAGTTTCAATATGAAGTAAATTTGGCAGAGCAATTAGAGCAATGAATGGTAAAGATTTCTGGATCTTTGTGAAGTACTGGATTGGTTATATCTTTGTTAGAAGGGGGATTTTCGTGTACAGTCAGGTCCATAAATATTGGGACATCAACACAATTCAAAAAATTTTGGGCTCTAAACACCACCACAATGGATTTGAAATTAAATGAACAAGATGATTGAGGGGTATTTACATACAAATCAGTTGAACAGTGTAGGAATTGCAACAGTTTTCATATGTGCCTCCCACTTGTTAAGGGACCAAAAGTAATGGGACAATTGGCTTCTCAGCTGTTCCAGGGCCAGGTGTGTGTTATTCCCTCATTACCCCAATTACAATGAGCAGATAAAATGTCCAGAGTTCATTTTAATTGTACTATTTGCATTTGGAATCTGTCGTTGTCAACTCTCAAGATGAGATCCAAAGAGCTGTCACTATCAGTGAAGCAAGCCATTTTTAGGCTGAAAGAACAAAACAAACCCATCAGAAATAGCAAAAACATTAGGCGTGGCCAAAACAACTGTTTGGAACATTCTTAAAAATAAGGAACGCACCAGTGAGCTCATCAAAACCAAAAGACCCGTTAGACCACGGAATACAACTGTGGTGGATGACCGAAGAATTCTTTCCCTGGTGAAGAACACTCTCCAGAGGTAGGTGTATGTGTGTCAAAGTCAACAATCAAGAGAAGACTTCACCAGAGTGAATACAGAGGGTTCACCACAATATGTAAACCATTGGTGAGCTTGAAAAACAGGAAGGCCAGATTAGAGTTTGCCAAACGACATCTAAAAAAGCCTTCACAGTTCTGGAACAACATCCTATGGACAGATGAGAACAAGATCAACTTGTACCAGAGTGATGGAAGAGAAGAGTATGGAGAAGGAAAGGAACTGCTCATGATCCTAAGCATACTCCCTCATCAGTGAAGCATGGTAGTGGTAGTGTCATGGCGTGTGCATGTATGGCTGCCAATGGAACTGGTTCTCTTATATTTATTGATGATTTGACTGATGACAAAAGCAGCATGATGAATTCTGAAGTATTTTGGGCATATCTGCTCATATTCAGCCAAATGCTTGAGAACTCATTAGACGCAGCTTCACAGTGCAGATGGACAATGACCCAAAGCATACTGCAAAAGCAACCAAAGACTTTTTAAGGGAAAGAAGTGGAATGTTATGCAATGGCCAAGTCAATCACCTGACCTGAATCCGATTGAGCATGCATTTCACTTGCTGAAGACAAAACTGAAGGGAAATGCTCCAGGAACAAACAGGAACTGAAGACAGTTGTAGTAGAGTCCTGACAGAGCATCACCAGGGATGAAACCCAGCATCTGGTGATGTCTATGCGTTCCAGACTTCAGGCTGCAATTGACTGCAAAAGGATTTGCAACCAAGTATTAAAAAGTAAAAGTTTGATTTATGATTATTATTCCGTCCCATTACTTTTGGTCCCTTAACAAGTGGGAGGCCCATATGCAAACTGTTGTAATTCCTACACCGGTCACCTGATTTGGATGTAAATACCCTCAAATTAAAGCTGACAGTCTGCAGTTAAAGCACATCTTGTTTGTTTCATTTCGAATAGAGCCAAAATGTTATAATCGTGTCGATGTCCCAATATTATGAACCTGGCTGTAATATGTGATGTCTGATTAATTATGAAATAACCTCTCTAAAAGCGATGCTCATGTAATCCTGGATGGTTCTTATTTAAAAGGGAACCTGTCAGATATACTATGCTGCCCTCAGGGAGTGCCCCCCAAACACATCCAGATGATGATTAACAGGTTTATTTTCTATTGCTATTAAATGTATAATGACCTGCCCTGTAGTACCAGTATCTAATGCTCTTTCATCTTCCCCTGTAGTGCCAATTTATAATGCTCCTCTGCCCCCCTCTGTAGTGCCAGTATATACAATGCTCCCCCTGTACAGCCAGTATATAATGCCCCCCTTAGTGACAGTATATAATGCTCCCCTTCTATAGCCAGTATATAATGCCCCCGTAGTGACAGTATATCATGCTCAACTATGTACAGCTAGTATATAATGCCCCCCTGTAGTGCCAGTATATAATGCTCCCCCATGGTGCCACACCTAGTAGCAGTATATAAGGAGCAGGAGGTCATGGTGACGTCCTCTTGACTTCTTGTGCTGCTGTACTGCCTCATAGGCTTTAAGCCTATGAGCCTGAACGGTCGCAGATGTGACCCTGATTGTGCCCCCCCTTTATGGGCAGTGAGGTGGCCAGCATAGCACTAGTGACAGGTTCCCCTTAAAGTACTATCTATATTTCTTAACTTAGAAAATGTATAAAACAACCTATTTGTGAGCATCTGAGCTACACCAGTATTACAGAGTGTGGATTTTGGTCGTATAGCTGCTCTAACCTCAGCCATTGTGATAATTCTGGGACATTTAAAGACTACCTGTCCAGATACCTGCCTGTTTAACTCATACTAAATGTGGGCCAATGTATTGTAAAGGGCCGTATCACTTGGATGTTTTTAGATGATAGGCTCCATAGTTCTTTTTTAGCAATAAATAATTATAACAGAATGTAATTTTGAAAAAAGATTACAAATTCATGCAGATGACTCACAGTATTATTTTAACCTCAGGGTGTCTATGCTAACTCTGAGATTTTATACATTATTTGATTTAATTTTAGATTGTTGTTCTAAAGCTCAGTATTGGAAAGAATATAGTACATATTACTAGCATTATTTTATTTACCCCTTAAAGACGAGGTCATGTTTATGTACGGATGGCATTAAGGAGTGTATGGAGCTGATACTGCTCCACACATGGCAGGTGCTGCTGTATAACATAGCAACCAGTCACATGCCGAGGCATATGTGCAGTTAGACAGAAGAAGGTGGCTCTCTCTGTCCTCCGATTGGAGTGTCTGTGGTGAAATCATTGGGGTCTGATTGTTGCTATTACAGAAGAGCAAAATAACATGGGGATAGGCGCTAAAACAAAATAATAATGTCTTTATAATTGTCTGATTAGAAATAAGGGTATCAACCGTCGTAGTAAGGTGCAAAACTGACTTAACAATTGTGAAAACACTGATATATACCAAATAGCACCACCATCTGGATTGCCAGTGTAGTCTCACAAGCTACTAGCATAAGGGGCTCATTCACCACAGGGGTCAAGATGTGTATCCCAGGGGTGAAAGGTATCAAGGGGATGTATTGGTATGGGAATTTCACCAAACACCACCTCCAAAACAGTGAGAGCCGCGCGCAGACTCTCACTGCACTAATAATCACAGGTGCTGGACTATGGCAGAGCAATAGCATTCACTCCAGGTGGATTAAAGGAGCAATGGTTGCCCTGACATGTACCCTTATTGGCAACAGCTCAACGCGGCGTTTCCATGCATTGGGAATGCATTTCATCAGGAGCTATGGTGCACCAGGTTAGATACTAGAGCCCAGAGCCTCAGTGTTGCTTTAATGACCGAGGTAATGGACAAAACAAACAGTCAGTGATAGAGATCCCTGCCTAGCACCGTTTTCCTCTGGTGTGAGGTACGGAGCTTTACAAACAGTCACTATCCTGCCTGAGCTAGCAACCTCTAGGCGGAGTGCTGCGTGCTAGTGTGCATGTAATCCGGCACTGTGATGGCCGCAGAATGAGGCCTTGTGAAGGCTCCAAGGTTTGTTACAGTAAGCTGTCTGTCAGGCTGTGATTGAAGCATGGCCAGACAGGCAGCCAGTAAAAATGTCATAGACTCCAATAGTATTCTATTGTAGTCTATGGGATAAGCAATCACAGGATTGCATATTTAGGTCCCCTAAGGGGGAATAAAAAGACAGTGAAAAAATGTCATTTACAGTGAAAAAATGTTTTTAAATATAAAATTCAAATCACCCCCCTTTTAAAATATAAGCATATTTTTCCTGGACAATGAACTCTGTAAAATGCTTGATTCACTCTTTTTGGTCACCTTGTCCATAAAAAATAAAAATAAAATTAAAAGAAACGCTGAATGTATTTCACAATTGTAAAAATAAAAACTACAGCTAGTTTTGTATGAAGTAGCAATCTTGAAGAAAAGTATGCTGGAGTAAAAAAAATCACCAGATTTATTAAGAGGCTGGCTTTGAGCAGGTATAGAAGTGCTCTTTAATATTATTAGGATGCTGGCTTTTAGCAGCCATAAAATTGCTCTTTAATCTATGGCAGTTTCTTGCATAAAATATAGTAAATCTGTGGAACCAACAGTGGCCTTGTCCTCTCCCACCCAGCCATGACCATTTTTCTTGCAACTTTAAAATCTGCAAGTAAAAATTTGCAAATTTTAGCACAAATATGGTGTGTGCACAAAATGTTTATAACATACAGTATATACCAAAACAACTGGTATAAATCCCACCAATAGGTCTTTTTTCTTTAAAAACTGATAAAAAAAACTGGACTTGTTGTCCATCACAATGCTGCTCTGATTTTTCCAGACCAGTTTAAGAAATTGAAACTCTAACTGGTTGATATAAGCCACAAGTCTAGCTTTTTTGTTGAATAGTTTTAACCCCTTCCCGACATCCACTATACACGTTGGGTTTTTAAAGATGGTGCCAATAGAAACTGGGTGCCTGTTGTTTCATACAAGCAGGCACTGGTAGCAATGTAATGCAGATCGTGGACAAGATGCTTTGGTAAACTGACCACAGTGTCTGAGGAGGCTGAAAGCCACTAAAAACAATTTTAAAAAATAACATTGTGGGCATCAAAGCATGCAAAAATGCCCTATTAAAATTTAAAAAACAGCCGATATGGTGAATGGCGTAGCAGAAAAAAATAGAAAAGGACGATTTGTCCCCAAAAAATGAGCGCCCACACATAGACATAACTATGAAAAATGTATGGGGGTCAGAATATGGCGATGAAAAGAAAAAAAAAATCTTTTTCCAAAGTTGAATTTTTTTTTTCAGTATTAAAATGCAATAAAAACTATAAATATGCGGTATCGCCGGATTCGTACTGACCTGGAGAATGAAGAGCATAAGTCCGTTTTACCACATAGTGAACGCCATAAAAAAAAACATAAAGGTGTGGCAGAATTGTGTTTTTTTTCCTCTTCCACTCCATTTGGGTTATTTTTTTCTGCTTCCAACTACATCCTATGTATTATTAAAAGGTATTATTTAGAAGGTACAACTTGTTCTGCAAAAAACAAACCCTAATACAGCTATATAAAAAAGGAGAAAAAAATCATGGCTCTGGGAAGGCAGGGAGCTAAAAACGAAAATGTAAAAACTGAAAATTTCAGCATTGGATTAACTTATACTTTGGTGCAGATTTAATTATACTTTCTACAATTTGAACAGACAGGCTAAAGATGCTCCAGATTTATCAAAGTAGGTGATGATAAATTTGTCTGTCTAGTCTAAAGTTATACCACCTATTGGTTGTCTAACTTTGTGCCAAAATTCTGGAAATATTTTGGCATAAAGTGTTGCAACTGAAGCCACGGCCTACAGCTAACCCACACACCTTTCTCACTACATTAGATCTACTTGCCAAGCGAGGTGCAAAAATTGTCACTGTCTACAACACTGTGCTCCACAATTTCATTAGTATCAGACATGGTCTGCAGCCTGTAACTGCTTTGCTTTTGTGTCCATATGAAAACTGTTCTAGTATGTTCTTTCGCGTTGGCCAGCTTTGTGAATCACCATTAGAATAGTGGAAGTTATGTGTACGTATGTATTGTGAATAGCGCAGATAAGAGACACAAGAACTGATATGCAGGCACCAGGACTGTTAAGTACTGATAATGTGACTAGAGATGAGCAAATCGAATCCCGTGTAGTGGAATTCGATCCGAATTTCAGGATAAATTAGATTCGCCTCAAATCAATTTAACCTGAAATAGTATAAAAAAACTTAAAAATTCATTCTTATCCCCTCCATTTGCTTGCGATGGGCCGCCAGACGCCATCTTGATTTAAGATCTCGGCCGAAATCCCGTGCGTGGTGATGTATGATTGGCCGGCGTAATTACTTAATCTCGCACTGCCAAACATTTCACGCCAGATCTTCAAGCAAGATGGCAGCGGTAAGTTTGATAAAAAAAAAAAAAATGTATGTTAATTTCACACTGTTTTTACATTCATATGCCGTGATCATGTATGAACGTGGCATCTGAGGGGTACATAACACGGGGGGCGGCTCTATTGCAGCTCCCTGTCATTGCACCCACTACTTAGAAAAAATGACAAAGTTATTAGTCATGACGCAATTTTTTTTGTAAAATTCAGCGAATCAGCCGAATCGAACTTTTGAAAAATTATTTAATAACAACATACCTTGGCTGTACCAACCGCTTTAATGACCCATATAGGACTAATTTCCCTAACCAAACCCCCCCTCCCCCTAATAGTTCACATTTTCCACATACTTCCCTAAACATTAATATTGAAATTGATCACTGGTAGATGATCTGTTTCCAGACTGCCCATACAACAACTATATATGGGGAGTACTAATTTGACCTACCAACATGCATGACCTCTAAACCATTGATATGTATCTATCCGGTCTCTGACCTATTAAAGTTGTTATTTAAATACCCTAGGTAGCACCTTTAGTGACAGCACGGAGTGACGTACCTCACATGGTTATCTTAGCCGGATTATTTGGTAACTTGTGGGGAGTGGTAATAGCCCACTTCCATCTCGCCACAGGTGTACCTAGGCATCCGCCCCCTGGACTATTTGACCAATCAGATATTGAAGACATTCGGACGTAACATAGGGACATCTCTGCTTTCAGTGCCGCTCCCGATCATGTGATCGTAAATGGTGACGTGACTACATACGTCATGAGTCACGTGACGGATCATGTGCTGTTGGGGGTGGAGCCAATGCGGCGCGTGAGGCTTAAAAAGGACGCCAGCGCTAGTAACCCGTTCCCACTGCCATACGCAGGAGAGGAGAGGAGCGGACCCAGGACGCATGCAAACAACTTGGCAAGCTAAGTATATCCTGATACACTCACAGGATTGTCTTACTAATTGCTAGCGCCGGTAATTTAGGCCGTAACGGGCATATACTGTCTGTTACTTTTTGCTGTTAGCCCTGGTATTGGTTGGTCCCCTGATGATCTGGCGTACAGCCAGTGAAACGCATAGGGACATTTTTTATTTTTCATTTGTCTGTCTGCCCTAGCAAGTGACTGATCAATATTGCTTCCGACGAAACTGGGCAGTCAATGTATAGGTCTAAGGGCCATCTAGGGGCAGTCAGAGAGGGATTTATTTTATAGTTAGGACACAGGGACACCTTTAGGGGAAGAGACCCAGTATCTGTCTCCTTCTTATAATCTATCCCTGTTTTGTCCTAACCCTCTGAGTGAGCCAGTGAACACACCTCCTGGCTGCTTTATGTACTCCCTACCAGTTCACTTTGGTTGGCAGTTGAGTGTTACCTCCTAGTGAGGTGTTTATGATACAAACATTTTTGTTGGGCCTTTCATTTTAAACGCTACTAATAAAAGTATATTTTAAGGTTTTCCTTTGTAAAAGGTCAAAAGAATTATAAGTCACTTCAAGCTATAATTTTATTAGTGTATGTAATAGAATGTAATATTTTCTTTCAGAGGGAAAACATCATTACTTAATAGTAATGGCGGCACTTTACTGTACTGGAAGTTATCTATATATACAGCATAAGTGATGTGAATATATTTATGTCCAAACTCCTACCCATTACTCGTCATAAAGCATACTGTAACAATAACTTTTAAACATTTGCTAAAGTGTCGATTTTATAGAGAGCATATAAATGTCAGATAAAAAAAATCTACTCATATACTGTAATTCACATTCATCTTGCCCTCTTTAAGTTATAGTGCTGCTAAATGCCTTAAAGTAAATCCAACTTTTTATCATCATGTCATTTTTAGGGCCAAAATAATCTGCTAGTCAAATTCCTAATATATCTTTATAGTGTTAAGGCTTTGTTTTTATGAAACAGAACTTCAAATCCCCTGCATAAACACTGAGTTAAAAGCTAATATACTGGCTGCCTGCTGCCACCACTAGAGGGAGCTTAGGATCTTACAGTGTGTGGTAAACTTCCATTCTCCCTATAGAGGCAGCTGTAGGCAGCTGGTATGTTAGTTTGAAATCTATGGCCCTCATTTAATAATGTTAGTACACCTAGATTTTGGTATAAATTGTACCAAAAAGTGAGCAATTTGGCACATACAGGTTTAGAAAAAGTTTCTGTGTCTAGCCTGAAAATGGGCTTGGTTTACCATAGAGGGAGTGGGAATTCATGGGAAAGAGGTGTGGTATTTTGTGCCAAAATTGAGCAATAAATGTGGGAAAATGTTCTGTCTCAAAGTAAGCCAACAAATAGTTGGTATAGAGTTAGACAAAAGTGTCTAGCCAAGTATTTTATTTACCATCCAGCATAAGCCACTGTGATAAATCTGATGCAAGTCTGGAAAGCCTGTTTAAAAGGGTTTTCTGAAATTTTGATGTTGATGACTAGTGTTGAGCAAATTGAACCAGACGAAGGGGAATTAGATCCCAATTTCAGGGTGAATTTGAATGCTTCGTGGTAGCAAATCGATTTTACCTGAAATAGTGTAAAAAAAACTAAAAAAAAAATCATACTTAACTCCTTTATTTGCTCGTGATGGGCTGGCTGCATTTATCTTGCTTGAAGATCTTGCAAGAAATCATGTGTGCGGTGATGTCGTCACCACACTGGATGGCGGGATGATGTAATCTGTGAGATTTTGTGCCAGATCTTCAATCAAGATGGCGGCTGCTGGCCTGTCTCGAGCAAATGGAGTAGATACGCATGATTTAATTTATTGTTCTGTTAATTTTTCTCTGTGTTTTTACAATCAGATGCTGCAATCATGTATAATCACGGCATCAGAAGGGTACAATGACCGGGGGTGGCGCAATAGCATCTCCTTGTCATTGCACCCACTACTTACAAAGAAATGTGCCTCGTACGAAGTAATTAGTCACAGAGATAATTTTTTTGTAATTCAGCAAAGCAGCCGAATCAAATTTTCCAATACTTTGCTCATCTCTATTGAAAACCTATCGTCAAGAACCCCAGGACCACCACCGATTAGCTGTTGAAGGAGGCGATGGCACTTCGCTGAGTGTTGCATCACCATAAAACCTGCAGATAAAGGTGGCGCTATAGTCCTTTTGAACACTTTGGACTATATAGAAGAAGCACACCGACAACTCACAGACACACAATACTATATCAAAATGGAGGGAGACCCAACTCAGAAATATTTGAAAGAGTTGAAAAAGGTCATCAGAGGTCTTCCTGCAGGATCCACGCAACTTTTAGACTTGGTACCTGAGAATCCCAGGATTGGAGTATTCTACATGCTTCCCAAAATACACAAAGCAGGGAATCCAAGGAGGCCAATCATTTCAGGTTGGATAGAGGGCATCCTCAAACCATTAGTGAGGAACACAAAAAGTTATCTACAGGACACCACTGACTTATTGAACAAACTGTCAACCATAGGTCCCCTCCCTAAAGGCACAATCTTGGCAACCATGGATGTGGAATCCTTGTATTCGAATATCCCGCACAATGATGGATTAACTGCTTGCCGAGTATACTTGGAGGCGAATGGGATCGTCTCAGAGTCTGTACTACAACTGACCAAATTCATCCTCACCCATAACTATTTCTCTTTTGACAAGGAGGTATATTTACAGTGCACTGGGACCGACATGGGCAGTAAAATGGCACTGCAATATGCAAATCTGTTCATGGCAAAACTGGAAAATGACTTTTTGGTATCCTGTCACAAAAAACCCTTGGCCTACTTCCGTTTCATTGATGACATCCTAATAATCTGGACCGACTCTGAACGTGAACTGATAAAATTTCATGAACAATTCAACAAATTCCATCCCACCATAAACCTGACCCTCAACTATTCCCACACAGAAGTCAGCTTTCTGGACACTACCATAAAACTTCAAGACAGCTCAATACAGACATCCTTGTATCGGAAACCTATTGATCGGCCTACATACCTCAAATGGGACAGCTTCCACCCCAAACATATTGAAAAGTCCATCATCTATAGTCAAGCTGTCAGATATAACCGAATCTGCTCCAGCCCATTAGACAGGGATGAGCATTTATAATATCTGAAAAGGACATTTTTACACCAGGGCTATCATCCTGCTTCGATTGACGATCAGATCACAAGAGCCACCAAGATCCCCAGAAGTCAACTTCTCCAATACAATGAAAAGAAAAGGGCATACCTCTGGTTGTGACCTACAACCCACAACTAGAGGTACTGAGGAAAACTGCCAAAAAATTACATCATGTCCTGCGTAAGGATGAACGACTAAAAACAATCTTCCCAGACCCCCCCCTTACTAGCTTACCGACAACCTCCAAATCTAAGGAACATTCTGATCAGATCAAGTTCAAGGCCATGTACCACAGAAAAAGGAACCCATCCCTGTAATATAAGAAGATGCAAAACCTGTTCCCATATAATGACAACAGATAAGATCCGGATCCCCAACACACAGCAGGAATATAGGATCCCTGGGACATTCACATGTTCTACATCTAATGTTGTTTATCTGATTCTCTGCACTAAATGTCCTGTTAGAGGCCTCTACGTTGGAGAAACAGGACAGAGATGCAAGGATGAGGTCCCACCGCCACACAATTAAAGAGAAGAAGCTACACTTTCCTGTGGCTAAGCATTTCTGTAGCCCACGACACAATGTAGAACACATGAAAGTTCTCATAATAAAAGGTAACTTCAAATCCCAAAAAGCTAGAAGAATTTGGGAATACAAATTTATTACACTGCTTGACACTTTGAATACTGGACTGAATTTGTCCCCGGGATTTATGACACACTACAAGATCTAAAGAGTCTTCTATAGACATAGTCGGGGGAACCAGGTCTCTGACATAACATCAATTTAGAGACCATAAAACTTTCACACCCCTTATCTGTAAGATAATTAAGGACTCATTCTCAAGATCTTTAATATGTTGTTGATGTTTTTTTTTCAAATGTCCATTCATTCCCCCATGCCTCTGTTCTTATTGTATATATATTGCTGTTTCTTCATATATTCTTGTAGTACACCTGATGAAGAGATTGGTGATGTCTCGAAAGCTCGCTATGTAACATCATTACTTCTATTTTTGTTAGCCATTAAAAGGTATCAAACCTGCAATACTCTTATTTTGTTTCTCTTAGGCCCCTTTCACACGGGCGAGTATTCCGCGCGGGTGCGATGCGTGAGTTGAACGCATTACACCCGCACTGAATCATGACCCATTCATTTCTATGGGGCTGTTCACATGAGCGGTGATTTTCACGCATCACTTATGCGTTGCGTGAAAATCGCAGCATGTTCTATATTCTGCATTTTTCACGTAACGCAGGCCCCATAGAAATGAATGGGGTTGCGTGAAAATCGCAAGCATCCGCAATCAAGTGCGGATGCGGTGCGATTTTCACGCATGGGTTTTAGGTGACAGTCTATTCACTGTATTATTTTCCCTTATAACATGGTTATAAGGGAAAATAATAGCATTCTGAATACAGAATGCATAGTATAATAGTACTGGAGGGGTTAAAAAAAATAAAAAAGTTAACTCACCTTATCCTTTTGATCGCGTAGTTCCCGGTCCCTTCTTTATTAGCTGTGGGCTAAAGGACCTGTGGTGATGTCAGATCACATGCTCCATTACCACGGTGATGGACCATGTTATTGGAGCATGTGATCTGACGTCACCACAGGTCATTTAGCCCACAGCTAGTAAAGAAGGGACCGGGAACTACGCGATCAAGAGGAGAAGGTGAGTTAACTTTTTTATTTTTTTAACCCCTCCAGTACTATTATACTCTGCATTCTGTATTCAGAATGCTATTATTTTCCCTTATAACCATGTTATAAGGGAAAATAATACAATCTTCAGAACGTCAATCCCAAGCCCGAACTTCTGTGAAGAAGTTCGGGTTTGGGTACCAAACATGCGCGATTTTTCTCACGCGAGTGCAAAACGCATTACAATGTTTTGCACTCGCGCTGAAAAATCGCGCATTTTCCCGCAACGCACCCTCCTCTTATCCGGGCAAAAATACTGACGCCCGTGTGAAAGAGGCCTTAACCACTTCAGCCCCGCTAGGTGAAACCCCCTTCATGACCAGAGCACTTTTTACACTTCGGCACTAGACTACTTTCACCGTTTATCGCTCGGTCATGCAACTTACCATACAAATGAATTTTACCTCCTTTTCTTCTCACTAATAGAGCTTTCATTTGGTGGTATTTCATTGCTGCTGGCATTTTTACTTTTTTTTGTTATTAATCAAAATGTAACGATTTTTTTGCAAAAAAATGACATTTTTCACTTTCAGCTGTAAAATTTTGCAAAAAAAACGACATCCATATATAAATTTTTCGCCAAATTTATTGTTCTACATGTCTTTGATAAAAAAAAATATGTTTGGGCAAAAAAAAAATGGTTTGGGTAAAAGTTATAGCATTTACAAACTATGGTACAAAAATGTGAATTTCCGCTTTTTGAAACAGCTCTGACTTTCTGAGCACCTGTCATGATTCCTGAGGTTCTACAATGCCCAAACAGTAGAAAACAGGGCCGGATTAACGTAGGGGCTGATGGAGCTGCAGCTCCAGGCCCCTACCATAAAATAGGCCCATCCGTGCCAGGCAAAAGGCCGTTGGGAGCGGCCTTTTGCCGATTTGTACACAGCGCATCGCATCCGCATGGTGCAGGAGGGATAATCGCGGGCGCACTGAGTTCATATCCGGCGGGCCGCGTCATTACAGGAACAGCACCAGCTGCTCTCACGTCCTGCCACTGCCACCGGATATACGTCACAGCCGGATATCCGGAGGCAGGACGTCAGAGCAGCTGGTGCGGTTCCTATAAATAATGCCGGCCCGCCAGATATGAACTCAGTAGTGTGCCCGCGATTATTCCTCCTGCACCAGTTTCGACCAGGACGGCGACGGTGACGGTGACCGCCCACAGCCACAGGCGCTGGGTCACAGGCAGCCCACACCACACGGAGAGTCGGACTCGGAGACAGCAGGCAGCAGCAGGAGCTTCTGGAGGCAGGCTGCAGCAGGTATGAGATGCCCTGCCTTCCAACTAGATGAGTGTATCAGGGCAATCATAGTGCTGTTATGATTTATGGACACAGCTCTCAGCAGGCTCAGAAACAGCCTGTGGACTGTGACTCTCAAGAAGCACAGCCAGATAGAAGGCTGGCTAAGCATGCTGAGAGCTGTGTCCATAAATCATAACAGCACTATGAAAATTACTGACTGGCTAAAAGGCTACTTTCACACTAGCGTTCGGTTCAGAGCGGATCCGTTCTGAACGGATCCGTTCATATAATGCAAACGGTGGCTCCGTTCAGAACGGATCCGTCTGCATTATATTGTCAAAAAAATGTCTGTGAAAGTAGCCTGAACGGATCTGTCTAGACTTTTACATTGAAAGTCAATGGGGGACGGATCCGTTTGAAGATTGAGCCATATTGTGTCATCTTCAAACGGATCCGTCCCCATTGACTTACATTGTAAGTCTGGACGGATCCGCTTGCCTCTGCATGGCCAGGCGGACACCCGAACGCTGCAAGCAGCGTTCAGGTGTCCGCCTGCTGAGCGGAGGACAAACAGTGCCAGACTGATGCATTCTGAGCGGATCCGCGTCCACTCAGAATGCATTAGGGCTGGACGGAAGCGTTCGGGTCCGCTTGTGAGAGCCTTCAAACGGAGCTCACAAGCGGACACCTGAACGCTAGTGTGAAAGTAGCCTAAGTCAATGGGGACGGATCCGTTTGAAGATGACACAATATGGCTCAATCTTCAAACGGATCCGTCCCCCATTGACTTTCAATGTAAAAGTCTGGACGGATCCGTTCAGGCTAATTTCACAGACATTTTTTTTGACAATATAATGCAGATGGATCCGTTCTGAACGGAGCCACCGTCTGCATTATATGAGTGGATCCGTTCAGAACAGATCCGCTCTGAACGCTAGTGTGAAAGTAGCCTTACATTGTAAGTCTGGACGGATCCGTTTGCCTCCGCACGGCCAGGCGGACACCCGAACGTTGCAAGCAGCGTTCAGGTGTCCGCCTGCTGAGCGGATCCGCATCCACTCAGAATGCATTAGGGCTGGACGGAAGCGTTCGGGTCCGCTTGTGAGAACCTTCAAACGGAGCTCACAAGCGGACAGCCGAACGCTAGTGTGAAAGTAGCCTAAGCATGCTGAGACTGAGCTCAGTCTAAATAACAACACATAAAGAAATTACTGTTTCTAGCTGCTAGTCCACAGCAGCTAGAAACAGTAATTTCTTTAAAGGGATTCTGTCACCAGGTTTCACCCCTCAGCTAAAAATATGCTGATGTTCAGGGCGTCTTCATGATTCCTAATGTGGGCTTATAAATGTAATCTGTGGGCTTATTTAGCTAAAAAAAACTGCTTTTACTAACCTGTCAGTCAAACAAATAAGGTGCCCAAGGGGATGTTAATGGATGCAAGGTGCAGTCTGCACCCGCCGCCATTCGTGCCCAGCGCCGCCTTTCCGGACTTCTGCGCCGCCTCCTAATCCTCTGTGCCGCCTCTCTCCCTCCCTCCCCCTTCTTCTGCTGTAAGATTTTGCGCACAGGGCTCTGCCTGATGCGCCATTTGGCTTCTTACAGCGAAGTGCTCATGCGCCGGCACTTCGCTCAACCTCTGTATGCGCGAGATCTTACAGCAGGAGGGGGAGGGCGGGAGGCGGCGCAGAAGTCTGGAAAGGCGGTGCTGGGCACGAACGGCGGCGGGTGCAGACGGCACCTTGCATCCATTAACATCCCCTCGGGCACCTTATTTGTTTGACTGACAGGTTAGTAAAAGCTGTTTTTTAGCTAAATAAGCCCACATATGACATTTATAAGCCCACATTAGGAATCGTGAAGACGCCCTGAACATCAGCATATTTTTAGCTGACAGGGGTGAAACCTGGTGACGGTATCCCTTTAATGTGTTATGTTATTTATGATTTTATATATTTCCATAAAAAGGCCCAGCAAAATCCTCAGCACCAGGCCCATGATGCTCTTAATCCGGCCCTGGTAGAAAACCCCCACAAATGACCCCATTTCGGAAAGTAGACACCCTAAGGTATTCGCTGATGGGCATAGTGAGTTCATAGAACTTTTTATTTTTTGTCACAAGTTAGCGGAAAATGATGATGATTATTTTATTTTAATTTTTTCTTACAAAGTCTCATATTCCACTAACTTGCGACAAAAAATAAAAAATTCTAGGAACTCGCCATGCCCCTCACGGAATACCTTGGGGTGTCTTCTTTCCAAAATGGGGTCACTTGTGGGGTAGTTATACTGCCCTGGCAATTTAGGGGCCCAAATGTGTGAGAAGAACTTTGCAATCAAAATGTGTAAAAAATGACCGGTGAAATCCAAAAGGTGCACTTTGGAATATGTGCCCCTTTGCCCACCTTGGCAGCA
This sequence comes from Bufo gargarizans, assembly GCF_014858855.1. Lineage (NCBI taxonomy): Eukaryota > Metazoa > Chordata > Amphibia > Anura > Bufonidae > Bufo > Bufo gargarizans. The sequence goes on from NC_058080.1 coordinate 429,453,309, forward strand.
AAAAAGTGTGACACATCTGGTATCGCCGTACTCAGGAGAAGTTGGGGAATGTGTTTCGGGGTGTCATTTTACATATACCCATGCTGGGTGAGAAAAATATCTTGGTCAAATGCCAACTTTGTATAAAAAAATGGGAAAAGTTGTCTTTTGCCAAGATATTTCTCTCATTCAGCATGGGTATATGTAAAATGACACCCCAAAACACATTCCCCAACTTCTCCTGAGTACGGCGATACCAGATGTGTCACACTTTTTTGCTGCCAAGGTGGGCAAAGGGGCACATATTCCAAAGTGCACCTTTCAGATTTTGCAGGCCATTTTTTACACATTTTGATTGCAAGGTACTTCTCACACATTTGGGCCCCTAAATTGCCAGGGCAGTATAACTACGCCACAAGTGACCCCATTTTGGAAAGAAGACACCCCAAGGTATTCCGTGAGGGGCATGGCGAGTTCCTAGAATTTTTTATTTTTTGTCACAAGTTAGCGGAAAATGATGATTATTTTTTTTCTCTTTTTTCCTTACAAAGTCTCATATTCCACTAACTTGCGACAAAAAATAAAAAATTCTAGGAACTCGCCATGCCCCTCACGGAATACCTTGGGGTGTCTTCTTTCCAAAATGGGGTCACTTGTGGCGTAGTTATACTGCCCTGGCAATTTAGGGGCCCATATGTATGAGAAGTACTTTGCAATCAAAATCTGTAAAAAATGACCGGTGAAATCCGAAAGGTGCACTTTGGAATATGTGCCCCTTTGCCCACCTTGGCAGCAAAAAAGTGTGACACATCTGGTATCGCCGTACTCAGGAGAAGTTGGGGAATGTGTTTTGGGGTGTCATTTTACATATACCCATGCTGGGTGAGAAAAATATATTGGTCAAATGCCAACTTTGTATAAAAAAATGGGAAAAGTTGTCTTTTGCCAAGATATTTCTCTCATCCAGCATGGGTATATGTAAAATGACACCCCAAAACACATTCCCCAACTTCTCCTGAGTACGGCGATACCAGATTTGTCACACTTTTTTGCTGCCAAGGTGGGCAAAGGGGCACATATTCCAAAGTGCACCTTTCAGATTTTGCAGGCCATTTTTTACACATTTTGATTGCAAGGTACTTCTCACACATTTGGGCCCCTAAATTGCCAGGGCAGTATAACTACGCCACAAGTGACCCCATTTTGGAAAGAAGACACCCCAAGGTATTCCGTGAGGGGCACTGCGAGTTCCTAGAATTTTTTATTTTTTGTCACAAGTTAGCGGAAAATGATGATTTTTTTTTTTTCTCTTTTTTCCTTACAAAGTCTCATATTCCACTAACTTGCGACAAAAAATAAAAAATTCTAGGAACTCGCCATGCCCCTCACGGAATACCTTGGGGTGTCTTCTTTCCAAAATAGGGTCACTTGTGGCGTAGTTATACTGCCCTGGCAATTTAGGGGCCCATATGTGTGAGAAGTACTTTGCAATCAAAATCTGTAAAAAATGACCGGTGAAATCCGAAAGGTGCACTTTGGAATATGTGCCCCTTTGCCCACCTTGGCATCAAAAAAGTGTCACACATCTGGTATCGCCGTACTCAGGAGAAGTTGGGGAATGTGTTTTGGGGTGTCATTTTACATATACCCATGCTGGGTGAGAGAAATATCTTGGCAAAAGACAACTTTTCCCATTTTTTTATACAAAGTTGGCATTTGACCAAGATATTTTTCTCACCCAGCATGGGTATATGTAAAATGACACCCCGAAACACATTCCCCAACTTCTCCTGAGTACGGCGATACCAGATGTGTGACACTTTTTTGCAGCCTAGATGCGCAAAGGGGCCCAAATTCGTTTTAGGAGGGCATTTTTAGACATTTGGATCCCAGACTTCTTCTCACGCTTTAGGGCCCCTAAAAAGCCAGGGCAGTATAAATACCCCACATGTGACCCCACTTTGGAAAGAAGACACCCCAAGGTATCCAATGAGGGGCCTGGCAAGTTCATAGAATATTTTTTTTTTTTGCATAAGTTAGCGGAAATTGATTATTTTTTTTTTTTCTCACAAAGTCTCACTTTCCGCTAACTTAGGACAAAAATTTAAATCTTTCATGGACTCAATATGCCCCTCAGCAAATACCTTGGGGTGTCTTCTTTCCAAAATGGGGTCAGTTGTGGGGTGTTTGTACTGCCCTGGCATTTGAGGGTCTCCGCAATCATTACATGTATGGCCAGCATTAGGAGTTTCTGCTATTCTCCTTATATTGAGCATACAGGTAATGAGATTTTTTTTTCCGTTCAGCCTCTGGGCTGAAAGAAAAAAATGAACGGCACAGATTTCTTCATTCGCATCGATCAATGTGGATGAAAAAATCTCTGCCAAAAAAAAAAAATGGAGGGGAAAGGCGTCTGCCAGGACATAGGAGCTCCGCCCTACATCCATACCCACTTAGCTCGTATGCCCTGGCAAACCAGATTTCTCCATTCACATCAATCGATGTGGATGAATAAATCATTGCCGGGATTTTTTTATTTATATATATATATATATACAAAGTGCTTGCCAAAGCATAGGAACGCCGCCTCCTCCTCAGCTCGTATGCCTCGGCAAACGTATCTGTCACTGCAGAGGAGAAAATCCCGTCTTGCAGCGCCGCATACACCGACTTGCGTGTAATCTGACAGCAGCGCAATGCTTCTGTCAGAATGCACATCGGTGCTGCAGCTGGTCGATCGGTTGGTCCACCTGGAAGGTAAAAAAAAAAAAAAAAAAAAAAAGAAAAAACCAGGCCACAACGCAATAATTTTATTAACTTTGGAACAGAACATGTAACTTTAACTTTTGGAACTAAACATTAACCTGTTTGCTTACCTGTTTTTTTTTTTGTTTTTTTTTACCTTTATAGAACAAACCTCTCCTTCCCCATGGGACAATGTGCAAAGCGCAAATCGCCCAAAGATGTGGCGAAGTGCGTTATGCACTTTGTCCCATGTGAAAGGAGACGTTTGCAGCAGCAGTGAGTGAATGGGCCCTAATAGCCCTGTGTGCCTATCCTGGTGAGATGATCCCTATGCTAATAGTGTACCTGTGAGTGGTACTTCCGGAAACACTCTCCAAAGCATAGGGCAGGGTGGTCCGGACAGTCAGGACAGAAATAGCGGGTGTCACGCCTTATTCCACTCCTGCTACAGACACGACATCTTTTTCGGGGTGACGGTTGGGTTGAGGTACCAGGAACGACATTGGGGAAATGTCGCTCGTGTAGACGGCTAACTACACTGGTGGTTGGGGCCACGGAACCTCCTGGATACAGGAGGTTCTCGATGATCTCTTCCTGAAATTTGAGGAAGGATCCAGTTCTCCCAGCCTTACTGTAGAGAACAAAACTATTGTACAGAGCCAATTGAATTAAATATACAGACACCTTCTTATACCAGCGTCTGGTGCGTCGGGAAACTAAATACGGAGACAACATCTGGTCATTGAAGTCGACCCCTCCCATGTGGAGGTTATAGTCGTGGACTGAGAGGGGCTTTTCAATGACACGGGTTGCTCGCTCAATTTGTATTGTCGTGTCTGCGTGAATGGAGGAGAGCATGTAAACGTCACGCTTGTCTCTCCATTTCACCGCGAGCAGTTCTTCGTTACACAGTGCGGCCCTCTGCCCCCTTGCAAGACGGGTGGTAACGAGCCGTTGGGGGAAGCCCGCGCGACTAGTTCGCGCGGTACCACAGGCGCCAATCCGTTCTAGAAACAAATGCCTAAAGAGGGCCACACTTGTGTAAAAATTGTCCACATAAAGATGGTACCCCTTGCCGAATAAGGGTGACACCAAGTCCCAAACTGTCTTCCCACTGCTCCCCAGGTAGTCAGGGCAACCGACCGGCTCCAGGGTCTGATCTTTTCCCTCATAGACCCGAAATTTGTGGGTATAGCCTGTGGCCCTTTCACAGAGCTTATACAATTTGACCCCATACCGGGCGCGCTTGCTTGGGATGTATTGTTTGAAGCCAAGGCGCCCGGTAAAATGTATCAGGGACTCGTCTATGCAGATGTTTTGCTCTGGGGTATAAATATCTGCAAATTTCTGGTTGAAATGGTCTATGAGGGGCCGAATTTTGTGGAGCCGGTCAAAAGCAGGGTGGCCCCTGGGACGGGAGGCGGTGTTGTCACTAAAGTGCAGGAACCGCAGGATGGCCTCAAAACGTGCCCTGGACATGGCAGCAGAGAACATGGGCATGTGATGAATCGGGTTCGTGGACCAATATGACCGCAATTCATGCTTTTTTGTCAGGCCCATGTTGAGGAGGAGGCCCAGAAAAGTTTTAAGTTCGGAAACTTGGACTGGTTTCCACCGGAAAGGCTGGGCATAAAAGCTTCCCGGGTTAGCGGTGATAAATTGTGTGGCATACCTGTTTGTTTCGGCCACAACTATGTCTAAAAGCTCCGCAGTCAAGAACAGCTCAAAAAATCCCAGGGCCGAACCGATCTGAGCCGTCTCAACCCGAACTCCAGACTGGGCAGTGAAAGGGAAAACTACAGGTGCGGCTGAAGTTGGGGACTGCCAATCAGGGTTTGCCAGCACCTCTGGGATTCTAGGGGCTCTACGGGCACGTCTTTGCGGTGGCTGCGACGGGGTCACTACTGCACGTGCCACCGTACCAGCTTCAACTGCCCTTCTGGTGCTCGCTACTTCACCAGGTTGTACGGCAGTGCTGGTACTAGGTCCAGGGAGGGCTGGGCTGCTGGTGTATGCCTCACCACGTAATCCGACAGCACCAGCCCCACTCTGCTGCTCTTGAAGCGGATCCTGCGCAACCTGCGGTCTAGCGACACGGGGCCGGGTACGCCTGGTGGTATCAGGGACCTCAGCCTCCTCGTCCGAACTTTGGGTCAGAGAGCCACTGCTTTCTACAGGTTCGTATTCTGACCCGCTGGATTCATCAGATGAGGGTTCCCACTCCTCATCCGACTGGGTCAGAAGCCTGTAGGCCTCTTCAGAGGAATACCCCCTGTTAGACATGTGGGCAACTAAATTTAGGGGTATTCCCTGAGACTACCCAAGAAAAAAAAAGCAAGCCTGTCTTACAAAGGGGAGGCTAGCGAAGTACCGGAGGCCGCTGCGGTTGATAAAAAATATCAAAACTGATTTTTTTATCGCCGCAGTGCGTGTAAAGTGAATGTGCAGTGATCAAAAAAAAATTTTTTTTTGTCACTGCGGTGGGGCGGGTGTGGGCGAACGCACGTGTGGGCGACCGATCAGGCCTGATCGGGCAAACACTGCGTTTTGGGTGGAGGGCGAACTAAAGTGACACTAATACAATTATAGATCTGACCGTGATCAGTTTTGATCACTTCCAGATACTATAAAAGTACAAATGCTGATTAGCGATACGCTAATCAGCGAATAACGGACTGCGGTGCGGTGGGCTGGGCGCTAACTGATCGCTAACTACCTAACCAAGGGACCTAAACTATACCTAAAACCTAACGGTCAATAACAGTGAAAAAAAAAAGTGACAGTTTGCACTGATCACTTTTTTCTTTTCACTTGTGATTGACAGGGGTGATCAAAGGGGTGATCAAAGGGTTAATTGGGGTTCAGGGGGGTGATCAGGGGCTATAGTGTAGTGTTTGGTGTACTCACTGTGAAGCCTGCTCCTCTGCTGGATCCAACCGACGAAAAGAACCAGCAGAGGAGCAGGCAGCCATATAACAGATCATATTTACAAATATGATCTACTATATGGCTCTGTGATTGGCTTTTTTAAAAATCAGCAACCTGCCAGCCACGATCATTGGCTGGCAGGTTGCTGACGAAATGGTCCTGAACGAAATGCCGGCGCGAACTGCGCACGCGCGGGCGCATACTCGCGTCATCTCGCGTCTCGCGAGATGACGCGTATATGCGTGACTGTGCGCAGCGCTGCCACCTCCGGAACGCACATGTGCGTTAGGCGGTCCGGAGGTGGTTAATGAGAGCACTAAACTATTTGCAGCCTCCTTGCATCCTTCCAAACACAGCAGCATCCATTGGCTAGAACCCACGCTTGGTCAAGCAGCTCAGGCCACGTGACCGATGAATGTGACATTACTGACCTAGGAAGTGGCCACAGCGCTCACTGGAGTGAATGGCAGGATTGTTCATCAATATGAAAATCTCGGAAAACCCCTTTACAGTTACACCATCTATAGGCTTAGTTAGGCTACTTTCACACTAGCGTTCGGGCGGATCCGTTCAGAACGGATCCGCACATAATAATGCAGACGGAGGCTCCGTTCAGTACGGATCCGTCTGCATTATTTTAGCAAAAAAAAGCTAAGTGTGGAAATAGCCTGGGACGGATCCGTCCAGACTTTCAATGTAAAGTCAATGGGGGACGGATCCGCTTGAAGATTGAGCCACATTGTGGCATCTTCAAACGGATCCGTCCCCATTGACTTACATTGTAAGTCTGGACGGATCCGCACGCCTCCGCACGGCCAGGCGGACACCCGCACGCTGCAAGCAGCGTTCAGCTGTCCGCCTGTCCGTGCGGAGGCGAGCGGAGCGGAGGCTGAACGCCACCAGACTGATGCAGTCTGAGCGGATCCGCCTCCATTCAGACTGCATCAGGGGTGGACGGCTGCGTTCGGGTCCGCTCGTGAGCTCCTTCAAACGGAGCTCACGAACGGAATACCGAACGCTAGTGTGAAAGCAGCCTTAATCTGCTCCTTTGTTTTTGCAGAGTGGAAATCTGTATTATATAAATCGAAATCCAATCACTATAGAGATATATTTGGAAATTATTCAGCAAAGAATTTTGGATCTGAAACTAACATGAAGAAATTGTGAAAATTCACTTTAAGGCCTGTTTAGATTGGCCAATTATAATTTTTCTGACTAACAATAATTGATCAATATCAATGAAAAAGAATAGCAATGATGCTGGCTTGAATCTGTTGACATAACCGGCTTATGTAAATACCAATGTCAGCAACATTTACATTTATACAAGGCACTGCTGCGTAGCAGCCCAGTCACTGGGCAAGAATTTAGCAGTTCAACTAGCACCTCCTGCTGTGAGAATTATAAATGCGCAGTCATTGTACTAAAAAATAAGATATATTGGCAAAGGTTATATTTTAGAAAATAGTTGGCGCTCATATATTATTTACTATAAGAGCAATAAACATAATATGTCCAATGTATATTAGGTGCCATAAATTTATACTATAGACTCAGTGAAACTAATTTCTTATGTACTTTGTGCTACAAGAATGCCATTTAACAAAAAATGGGTAGATGATTTTAGTACATAGTTAATGTTCACAAAAGGTCAAAGAAAATTGTGTTATAGTATTTTATATCATGCTGTCAACATTTTAATTTCTATACAGAAATGTCAGCTCTGCATTAAAAGGAACAAGCCATATATCATTTTGCTTTTTGCTTGGCCTTGACAGTGTGGTTGGGGCAATTCAGGAACTTAAAGGAAATGTGTCACCAACAATTTTATCTGCCCATTAAAACCAGATAGCAACACATGACCTTTTTCTCTAATCTGTTTTTATGTTCAGATTGCATCTTTTTTAATATCCAAAGTCTGAACATGATTATGGGGGCGGCCATCTTGTCTGAGCTGTTCTTAGCAGCATTTAGAAAGCATTTCCAAATGCTGAGTTTCCTAGGCATGCCTAGTAGAATGCAAGATTAGCAGGTAGCTGCAGTAAAGTGATTTGTACAGACCAAGAAGTGGCGCCTATTATTAGACTTTTGTGAAAACTGCAGGATTTTTTGGGTTTTTGTTTAAATCTAGATATTGATATGGAAAATTAAAAATAACATCATCAAAAATTCTTTAAATATATGTTAAACATAAAAAAAATTATTTTAATAATAGGTAATTTTCTGATTTTCTAAATTCCCATTAAATGATACTACATGCAGCTAGACTTCCATTTTTTTCTGGTTCAGAAATGGTTGTTATGAGTAACTTATATTGTAATGTATAAGTCAAATATTACTTGCCAATATTTACAGAAATTTTCAACAACCACAATTCAAAAATAAATAAATTGTGGAATGCTGTGTAAAATGTAAATAAGTGTAAACAAATTTCACTCACTCATATTTTCAGAGCTGGCTCCAGGTTCATGTGGGCCCTTAGGGTTAGGGTTACACTTGCTCCCCACTTATCTACAGGGCCATGGTGGTGCGGCTCTGGGGCTCCCCCAGGAGCAGTGGGCCATGGCACTTGCCCGGGTATGCCGGGTTACGATGCCAGCCCTGCATATTTTTTCATAATAGAACATAGAACACACATCAGATGTTGAAATTAGGCATTTTACTATTTAATGAAAAAATGTACTCACTTACAACTTGATGGCAGCAACTTATGTAAAAAAAAGTTGGGACAGGGGCAAAAAAAGATTGGAAAAGTAAGTGGTACTAATAAAAACAGCTGGAGGAGCAATTTTCAACTAAGCCACATGATTGAGTATAAAACGAGCATGTTAGAGAGACAAAGTCTCTCAGAAGTAAAGATGGGTAGAGGTTCACCAATCTGCTAAAAAAGGTTCTAAAAATTATGAAACCGTTTCAGCAAAATATTCCTCACCATAAAATTGTAAAGGATTTAAAATATCCCACCATCTACCGTACATAATATCATGAAAAGATTGATGATTATATGAAATCCGACGGCACTGCATTAAAAACAGGTGTGATTGTCTACTGAAATAACTGCATGGGATCAGGAATACTTTCATAAAGCAATGTCTGTAAACACAGATATCTGTCAATCCAAAAAAGCAAGTTAAAGCTTTATCATGCAAGGAAGAAGCCATATGTCTAGAAATTCCAATGTCTTCTCTGGGCCAAAGTTCATTAAAATCAATTAAGGCAAAATGAAAACTGTTTGATGGTCAGATGAATTAAACTTTAAAATTATTTTTTGAAACCACGGACATGGAATCCAGAGAACTCAAGAGGAGAGACAATATCCGGATTGTTATCAGCGCCCAGTTCATAAGCCTGCATCTCTAATGGTATGGGGTAGCATTAGTGCCTAAGGCGTGGGAAGTTTGAACATCTGGAAAGGCACTATCAATGCTGAACTGTATATAGAGGTTTTAGAACAACACAAGCTCCCATCCAGACTACATCTCTTTCAGGGAAGGCTTTGCATATTTCAACAAGACAATGCCAAATCACATACTGCATCCAACACAACAGCATGGACTGGCCTGCCTGCAGTCCACACCTTTCACCAATAGAAAACATTTGGCGCATCAATAAAATGAAAAATCCTGCATTAAATTCTCTTTTTTACATTTATTTTACACAACATCCAAACTTTTTGGTAAATGGGGTTGTATTCATAATAAATAAGGAAAGTATTTGCATTATTATCAAAACTCTATAGAGTTGAGCTACTATGTCGTAAAGGGGCAATCACCTTGAAATAAATATTCATGAAATTTACCTGTATAACGTCTACTGGGCATATTCACAATCTGATGCACCACCTCCAACTATAAACAGTTAGGGACTTACTATTCTCCAGAGCTCAGTGAAATGAAGTTACATGTTGTCCATTCAGTCCTCCAGTTCAAGCATGCAACCTCACATTTTAGGGCTCATTTAAATGAGACAATACACTCCTGATATTGATCTCAGCTTTGTATGTTTTCTGATTCTGTCTTTAGTCTGCTGTGTCATTCTGTCACTAGTAGAGTTGAGCGGACACCTGGATGTTCGGGTTCGACGGGTTTGGCCGAAACTTCACAAAAAAGTTCGAGTTCGGGACTTGAACTTGATCCCAACTTGACCCCAAACCCCATTGAAGTCAATGTGGACCCGAACTTTTGAGCACTAAAATGGCTCTAAAAAAGTAATGGAAAGGGCTAGAGGAATGTGGATAGCGAAATGACTTAAAATAACATAAAATACATACAAATAAAAAACAATAATGTTGATCTAGGAGGGCGAGGTCCATATGGAGTAGGAGGTCTAGGAGGCGGTGTATGTGGCGATGTAGGTGGAAGCGGCGGTGGAGGAGGAGGAGGTAGCCTACACTGTTTTATTGTTTTGTTTTTTATTTTATTATTTTATTTTTTTGTTTAAATTTGGGAAGATCCCAAAACTTTGGGAAATATAACCTGTGATAACCCCCTCTAGCCGTGCTAAACAAACGTTCAGACAATACACTGGCTGCAGGTTAGGCCAGCACCTCCAAGGCGTAAAGGGCAAGCTCAGGCCATGTGCCCAATTTGAAGACCCAGAAGTTGAAGGGGGCAGATCCATCAGTCAGTACGTGTAGGCGTGTGCACACATACTGCTCCACCATGTCGCACGTCCCTGTGATGTCCACGATCCAATTGGATATCTTCTCTATCAACTTTCAATGTTCTTTTTTGTGCCTACCATGTTGATCACGGTTAGAGGTGATTCAGGGTTCCACGTCAGAGAGGGAGCGTGAAAAAGGGATACCACATCCAAGGGAGGTCAATGTATGAAATTAAATGTGATCGAGCGGAAATGTGGGACAAATTATTGAAGCCGAAGCTTCCAAGAAAAGGAGGGGGCGCTCCGCAATTACCCACTCAGGGAGGTAGTGACGATAAATAACAATACAGGACTCTTAAGATGCCTTGCTATTGGAATGATTAATAAAAAAATTATAGGGAATGTCACTGGGGTATTTTGGATTTGGAAACATTAGACAGGATAGACCCTGCTGCTGCTTTGTTGACTCTAAATAATTTCTGCCTGATCGCATGTCTCTGTTACATCCACGATCCAATTGGATATCTATCAACTTTCAATGTTCTTTTCTGCGCCTACCATGTTGATCACGGTTATCGGCGAATCAGGGTTCCACGCCGGAGAGGGAGCTTGAGTAAGGGATACCACATCCAAGGGAGGTCAATGGCTGAAATGTGATCGAGTGGAAATGTGGGACAAGTTGTTTAAGGAAAAGGATCGAATGAAAGGAGGTGGCGCACGTCAATTAAAGACAAATTTTTGAAATTTAAGTCCCTGTCACCTATGCAGAGCAGGGGTTTTTCATCGGCAAAAATGGGTTAATGTCACCCACCAATGGAACAGACGATTTTTAATAATTTCGTTCCCTGTCAACTATGTAGAGCAGGGGTTTATTCACGGCAAAACTGTGTTCATGTCACCCACCAATTGAACAGACGATTTTACAAAAATTAGGTCCCTTTCACCTATGCAGGGCAGGGGTTTGTATACGGCAAAACTGGTAAAATGTCACATGACAATGTAACAGACGATTTTTAGAAATTTATGTCCCTGTCACCTATGCAGAGCAGGGGTTTATTTGCGACAAAAATTGTAAAATGTCACCCAAGAATGTAACAGACTCTTTTGCACCCTGCTCCCTCTTTTGCTATGCTGGTGCCTCTGTGCGACCACCACCTCTTCCTCCAAACTTGACAGGTCACTCGCATGACCTTGATTCCATGTGGGGTCTAGTATCTCATCATCCTCCACATCATCTTCCACCCACTCTTTACCCCTGCCCTACTTGTCAGTCTGCATACTGCAGAAAGCCACAGCAGTTGGCACATGTACTTCGTCATCATCCGAGATGTGCTGCAGTGGTCCTCCCATGAACTCATCCTGAAACATAAGTGGTTGGGCATCGGTACACTCAATCTCTTCCACTTCTGGGGCAGGGCTATGTAGATGGCCCTGGGAAACCCTGCTAGCAGAGTCATCAAAAAGCAGAAGAGACTGCTCCATGACTTGAGGCTCAGACTGTTTGCCTGATTTGCAAGGGGGTGAGGTGAAGGTCTGATGGACATGGGCTGCAGGTGCCAACTCTGATCTTTCAGCAGGAGACTGGGTGGGAGACAATGTGAAGGAACTGGAGGCACTGTCAGCCACCCAATCTGCTTTCACCTCACCATTTGTAGAGCCGCATTCGGCCCTACCAAATAACACTGAAGGTTCTGTCGCCTACTCGCACCTGAGGAAGGTGTTTCACTTGTGCGTGTAGCTGGAAAAGATCGACCACGTCCTCTCCCTGCAACAGGAACTCCACCAGCAGCACCACGACCGGGGCCACATCCCTTATTTGATGCTCTCCTCATTTTTTGTGTTCACCCATCAAACTAACAGATGGTTTATGTCAGGCGACAATGTAACTGCCAATAGTCAACAATAGTTCACTGAGAGTAAGGCAGCACCATTGTCATAAAGAGGAAACATTTCTTGAGGTCACACAACAGTGTGACAGGTGAATTTTAAACAATTACTTCATGGTCACAAAAAAATTTAATTTGTCAATCAACAATGTAACTGCAGTATTGACTGGTTGTATTTGACTGCCGCACAGGCCCCAAATGTAGGGTCTTGCCTAAAAAAAAAATTAAAACCAGAATATAACAGCAGTATCTAACGCTAGTATTTGACTGTGACAAATGCAGCATAGGCCCCAGATGGGGTCTTTAAAAAAAGTGCTGTTTTTTAAACCCAGAATATAGCAGCAGTATTTATAGTTTGTATTTGACTGTCACAAATGCAACAAAGGCTGCAAATGTATTATCTTGCCAAAAATGGGTGTTTTTTTAATACCAGAATATAACAGCAGTATCTAACGCTTGTATTGGACTGCCAGAAATGGAGCAAAGGCCGCAAATGTATTATTTTGTACCAAAATGGGTGTTTTTTTAACCCAGTATATAATTGCAGAACTAAAAACTTGTATTTTACTGTCAGAAATGCAGCAAAGGCCCCAAATGTAGGGTCTTGCCAAAAAAAATGTTTTTTTAAACCCAGAATATAATTGCAGTATTTATAGCTTCTATTTCACTGTGACAAATGCAGCAAAGGCCCCAGATGTAGGGTATTGCAAAAATTTGTGTTTTTTAAAACCCAGAATATAACAGCAGTATCTAACACTTGTATTGGACTGCAAAAAATGCAGCAAAGGCCGCAAATGTATTATCTTGCCGAAAATGGGTGTTTTTTTAATACCAGAATATAACAGCAGCATCTAACACTTGTATTGGACTGCCAGAAATGCAGCAAAGGCCGCAAATGTATTATCTTGCCCAAAATTGGTGTTTTATTTTAAACCCAGTATATAATTGCAGCATTTAAAGCTTGTATTTCACTGTGTAAAATGCAGCAAAAGTCCAAGATGTAGGGTATTGCAAAAAATTGGTGTTTTTTTTAAACCCCAAATATAACTGCAGTATTTACAGTTTTTATTTGACTGTCACAAATTCAGCAAAGGACCCAAAATGTATTATCTTGCAAAAAACGTTTTTTTTTTTAAACCCAGTATATAATTGTAGTATTTAAAGCTTGTATTTCACTGTGACAAATACAGCAAAGGCCTCAGATGTAGGGTCTTTCAAAAAAGGGTCTTTTTTAAGCCCAGTATATAATTTCAGTATTTCAAGCTTGTATATCACTGTGACAAATGCAGCAAAGGCCCCAGATGTAGGGTTTTGTACAAAATTTGTGTTTTTTTAAAGACTGAATATAACTGCAGTATTTAAACCTTGTATTTGACAGTCACAAATACACATATGCTGTGATGGTGCACTGAACTGGCACAAAATGGTTGCCGACGCCCACCTAACTAACAGACAGATAAAAGTTATTTTACTATGTCACTGGGTTCAGGGCAGGGTAAAAAAAATGTTGCACTGCACCCACAAAACAAAATCGCTGTAGATCGCTGAGCTAACAAGCACTTCTGATAACAGATTCTTTCCTATTCTCTCCCTCACAGCAGCAGCATCCCATCCCTACACTAGTAAGAGCAGAGTGATGTGCAGCGCTACGTGACTCCAGCTTATATAGAGGCTGGGTCACATGCTGCACTGGCCAATCACATCCATGCCATTAGTAGGCATGGCTATGATGGCTTCTAAGGGCACCCAAGTTAAATGAATTTTGATTAGCTACTCTGCAGTCTTTAAAAAAGCACCATTAACTCGCCGAACACTGAACTCGAACCCAAACTTTTACTGAAAAGTTCGGGTTCAGGGTCCAAAAATCCTAAACTTCTCACTATTCCCTATGTGACAGATAAAGACCAGCCAGCTTGACTTACAAGCATTTTTTTTTTTTTTTTATTCCACCGGGTTGATAAATATTATTCCACCGGGTTGATAAATATTTATTTTAGTCTAAATTTATTTTATATCCTATTTCAATTTTTAACATTTTATTAGTGTTAAATAGTGATGGACGAACATCGGCTGGGACGATTCACGAACCGCAAGTTCGCAGCAGGACCCATTCACTTCAATGGCAGGCGAACCTGAAAAACCTTCAGGTCATATTTGCAGCCACCAAATACTTACAAGAAGTGCACAAATCGTCTGGCAACATGGATATGTATTTTAATCAGGGACTATTTTTATGCATCTTAAAGGGAAATTCTTAGAACTATGCCCTGCTGGAGGCTAAAAATGTTTTTATTTTAGGCCGCGGGAGTACGGTCCTTAAAAATTAGGCATTAACCTGACATAAAAGAAATTGTGATTATGTAGCTTGAGGTACATTATGCGGTCAATGGATAAAAATGTAGGCCACTGGAGTACAGGCCCCAAACATTAGGCATTCACCGGACAGAAAAGAACAAGTAATTATATGGCTGGAGGTATATTAAACAGTCATTGGATATCAATTTTACTGCAGGCCAGTACAAATAGATGTCAAATACATATGTTTAAAAGAACCAAAAATATTAAATTGGATTAAAAACATGGTTAACAAAATCCCCCCTCTTGAAAAAAAAAAAAAATGATAATAGTTGAAATTCGATAACATGTGGTCATCACAGGTGTTAAATTCCTCCAAGGCCCAAACATTAGGCATGCACCGGACAGAAAGGAACAAGTAATTATGTGGCTGGAGGTATATTAGAAGGTTATTCAATATAAATTTTAGTGCAGGCCAGTGTAGTACAGGCCCCAAACATTAGGCATTCACCAGACAGAAAAGAACAATTGATAATGTGGATGGAGGTACATTAGGCGTCACCAGATAACAATTTTACTGTTGGCCAGTTAGATTACAGGCCTCAAAATTATGTATTCACCGTACATAAAATATCAAGTAATTATGTGGCCGGAGGTTTATTAGATGGCCAATGGATATCAATTTTACTGCAGGCCAGTGAACTACAGGCCCCAAAAATTATTCATTCACAGTACAGAAAAGAACAATTGATAATGTGGATGGAGGTACATTAGGCAGTCACCGTATAACAATTTTACTGTTGGCCAGTTAGATTACAGGCCCCAGAAATTATGCATTCCACTTTACTTAAAAGATCAAGTGATTATGTGGCCGGAGGTATATTAGACAGTCATTGGATATCAATTTTACAGCAGGCCAGTGGACTACAGGCCCCAAAAATTATTAATTCACCGTACAGAAAAGCACAATTGATAATGTGGCTGGAGGCAAATTAGGCAGTCACCGTATAACAATTTTTCTGTTTGCCAGTTAGATTACAGGCCCCAAAAATTATGCATTCACCGTACATAAATGATCAAGTGATTATGTGGCTGGAGGTATATTTGACGGTCATTAGATATCAATTTTACTGCAGGCCAATACAAATAGCTGTCAACTACATATGTTTAAAAGAACAAAAAATATAAAATTGGATTAAAAACATGGCTAATGAAATCTCCCCTCTTGAAAAAACCTCAAATGATAATAGTTGAAATTCGATAACACATGGTCATCACAGGTGTTGAATTCCTCCGAGGTCCCAAACATTAGACATTCACCGAACAGAAAAGGCCTTTTATGCCGCTGTATTTACCTAAGACAAAGACCATTATTTGTTCTGGGTGGTGGCGGATATTTGGGGGCTGTCATGAGGAAATTCAATTAAACGTGGTCATCATAGGTGTTAATTCCTCCGAGATCCATGCCTCATTCATTTCTAGTAATGTGAGGTAGTCCACACTGTCGTGAGCTAGGCGAGTGCTCTTATCGGTCATGAGCCCCCTGCTGCACTGAACGTCCTTTCAGACAGGACACTCGACGAGGGGCAAGCCAAGAGTTCCATGGCAAATTGTGCCAACTCTGGCCACAGGTCAAACCTGTACACCCAGTAGTCAAGGGGTTTCTCGCTTCTCAGTGCATCCACATCGGCCGTTAACCCGATGTAGTCAGACACTTGTCGGTCTAGGCGTTTCCTGGGGCTGGATCCGGAGGGCGGCTGCTGATGGGTTGGATGCAAGAATGATCTCATATTCGAAGTGACCAACACATCTTCAAACCGCCCAACAGTTTCTCTGTGGGTGTAAATTCCTCTGCCATCACCCGCAACAGCAGAATGCAGCATCTCTCGCAGCAAGGCCTGGAAATGCTGCATTTTGACAGCCCTGTGTGATGCTGGTAACATCAATGACACAATGCAATGCACACTCCAGAAAGAAGGCGTAAGGTAAGATGTCACTGATGGCACCTTGGCTGCGACTGACCAGTTTGGTGATCTCATCAAATGGCCCCTGAAGTCTGCATGCATCGCACATGAGCAGCCACTGGAGAAAAAAACAAGCTCTCCAGAACCTGTCCTGCCACAGAGTTCGTACAGGCAGTCGTTAACAGCACATTTTTGCTGGACTAGCCTATCAAGCAAATACAAGGTGGAGTTCCAGCTCGTCGGGCAGTCACAAATCAGAAGTCTGACGGGCAAGTGGTGTCGCCGCTGAATGTCAGCAAGGCGGGCCATGGCAGTGTAAGATCTTCTAAAATGGCCAGAGATTTTTCTGGCCTGCCGCAAGACGTCCTTGACCCCAGGGTATTTGGCAATGAATCGCTCCACGACTAAGTTCAGGACGTGTGCCGCTCTCAGCAGATTGGCACCGTTGTCGCACAACACTTTACCAACTGTCAAATTGAGCAGGGTTAGCCACTGATCAGCCTGTGACCACAGAGCTGAAAGGAGTGCAGGACCATTGTGGCTTTTGGCTTCCAGGCACAACAGCCGCAGCACAGCATGGTAACATCTCACCTGGCATGTCGAATAGGTTCTGAGGAGCTGAGGAGGAGACGAAGAATGGAGTAGGAGGAGGAGGGAAAGAAGAGGCAGGCCTGCATGCAATCCACACTGGTGCCATGGGTTACATGCTTGACAGCCATTAGAAGGTTTACCCAGTGGGCAGTAAAAGTTATGTACCTTTCCTGCCCATGTTTGCTAATCCACGTGTCTGTGGTCAGATGTATCTTGGCACTGACACTGACACTGTGTGCCAGAGAAATATTAACTTGCCGCTGAACATGGCCATATAGTTCAGGGATGCCTTTCTGGGAGAAATATTTCCTTCCGGGAAACTTCCATTGCAGTGTGCCAATGGCCGTTGCTACCTCCTCTTCCTTATCCTATTCCAAGAATGGCTGCGCATTGGTAAGGTCTGGAAATTGATTGGAAAATAATTCCGCTGACTCGAGTGGAGGGGCTATGGTGGTGGTAGTAGTGGTGTCATTGGGGGTGCGCACAGCAGAGAGTGAAAAGGGTGCTGATAGAGAGGATGAGGAGGGTGCAAAAGTGGAAGGCTAAGTGAGCCACTCACCAAACTCTTTTGCATCCTTTGACGTAATCGCACACACCTTCTCCAGCTTCCCACTTAGACTCCAGCCTGGTGCACCTTCCCAACCCCTACCACCACTGCGGAACGGCCTGTCTCTTCCTTTATCTGTCATTTTCAAAATAAACCTGTGCCAAAGTCCCTAGAGAAGAGCAGTATTTGTGGAAGCAGGTATATAGAACCCCGTAATCATTTTTTGGGGGGGCAACTAGTATATCACACCAGTTGACCAGTTGCAATTAGTTGTTCCAATGGCGTTTGTCCCTCTGTGTAGCTGTGGTATCTCAGCAGAACCGCACTCAAATGCTGCAGTATACAAATGCACTATATAGAAATTATATTATAGGTATATCACACCCCTGCCTCAATCAGATTTTTGGGGGGCAACTGTTATATCACACCAGTTCCAATTAGTTGTTCCAATGGCATTTGTCCCTCTGTATAGCTGCGGTATTTCAGGTGTACCGCACACAAATGCTGCTCAATACAAATGCACTAAATAGACATTATATTATAGGTATATCGCACCCCTGCCTCAATCAGATTTTTTTTGGGGAAACTGTTATATCACATCATAAATAAATAGAAGGAAAAAGCGGCACTCACCGAATCTTCACAAATCATAGCTTTATTACAGGTTAAATCACTGCAGATGCGGGTCACAATTGCAGCAAAGTAAGGCAACAGACGTTTCACGCTAAGATCATGCTTTGTCAAGCCCACGATGACGTGAAAGGGGAGCGTCATAAATACCTGTCTCCTCCCCGCACGTCACAGTCAGACAGGTGTATCAATCATATCTACGGATCACCTCTACAAACAAATAAAAACATTAAAATCATACAAAGACAGCAAGATCGTTCTTGTCATTAAAACCTAATCCTGCCATAGCATCGGTTTTAATTATCCATTCGGCCTCTCTCTGCAACAAAATATGTTTCCTGTCTCCACCTCTCACAGGTAGATTAACCCTCTCGATGCCTGTGCATTTCAACACCTCTTTATTGCCTTAATGCACGTCTTTAAGATGCTCTATAAGGCGCATGACACCGATACCTGTTACAATCAATCTTTTATGCTCTCTAAATCGCACATATAAAGGTCTGTGAGTTTTACCGATATAAAATCTCTCACAGGGGCAAAAGAAAATTGCATACACTACATTGATTGATTTGCAGTTAATAAATTGTCCAATTGTATGTGTTATTTGTCCCATTGGAAGATGTGTCCTTATACGCATAGAGTTACACATTGCACAGTGTCCACATTTGAAATTTCCCACAGGGCACCATTTATCCAGCCAGGTGTTACCTGTGTCGGGAAGATTCATATTGGTGACAATGTCACCTATAGTTTTGGCACGTTATAGCTAACAATCGGCTTATTTCTAGTTTTTTTTTTTTATTAATTGCTCATCTCTCTGTAACATATGCCAATTGCTTAATATTGCATTTTTAATAGTCTCGGCCATGGGAGAGTATTCAAGTGTGAACACTGCCCTAGTGGTGTCTGGGAGTGTATCGTCTTGGTGCGTTTTTTTTTTCTTTTTTTACATAAACTATTATTTAATCTGCGTATACGTGCTCTATCATAAGCTTTGTCAATAATAGAAGATGGATAACCACGTTGTATGAATCTAATTTTCAGCTCTCTACTCTGTTGTTCGAACTCTGTATCATTTTTAATAATTCTGGCAAGTCGTACAAATTGGCCATAAGGAACTGCTGCAGTTACATGTGGAGGGTGGAAACTATTATAATGTAAGAGGAAATTGGTTGAGGTGGATTTCCTATATATAGTTGTAACAATATCCTTCTTAATTACTCTAACTTGCACATCTAGGAATTCAATAGTGTGTTCTTCTATTTTGCTAGTGAAACTCATCTTCATATTGTTATCATTCAAATATTTCACAAACAAATCAAATTGATCTCGATCTCCTGCCCATATAATGAACACATCATCGATGTATCTAAAAAAGCTTTTGATGTACTGCACAAAGGGATTATTGGTTGTAAATATATATTTCTCTTCGAACTGCGGCAAAAACAAATTGGCTAAAGTACAAGAGACTGGTGTCCCCATAGCCGTCCCTGATGTTTGGTTGTACCATTGTTTAATAAACATAAAAGTGTTGTGTTTCAATACAAAGGACAATGCCTCATCGACAAACTTGACATAGGATGCATCCCTCCCTATTTTTCTCAATAAATCGCAAATAATCTCTACTCCTAAATCTTGAGGAATCCTTGTATACAAGCTCTCCATGTCAATTGTTGCTAAAAAAATAACCTTTCTGCCATGTAGTGTCCCTCAATGCTTCCAAAAAAATCGCTGGTATCCTCTAAAAACTAGGGAACGCCTTTTAACAATGGTCCAAAAATAAATCAAGGAAGGACCCGCTCACCACTGTCCCCTCAAGGTAGGTGCTCTAGTCCAAGGATTGAGACACCCCTCAAAGAAAAGTCTAAATGATATAATGTATTGGACTGGCACTCATATATGGAATAGGAACATGGTTTATTAGTTAAAAATAGGAATATTGTCACCTGTCACACATATATTTTCAATAAAATCCAATGTAAATCCAATTAAACAAAATCAATACATTAAAATCCTAAAACATCAAAATTATCCAATGGTGCAGGAGCCGGTGGCACTTAATGTCTCTGGACCTGTGAGGTCCTGGCTGTTAATTAAATGGACAATAGTGCCATCGGTTTCCGCAACCCTGAATAGTGTTCCCTTTAAACCATTTCCATGTGTTACTCCAACAATCGCTAATTTGGGGTCCCGTATATTGGAAATATCCCGGATCCACAGATTCCACGAATATCCCAGTGTCCATAAAAACACTGAATACTGGGATATTCGTGGAATCTGTGGATCCGGGATATTCCAATATACGGGACCCCAAATTAGCGATTGTTGGAGTAACACACATGGAAATTGTTTAAAGGGAACACTATTCAGGGTTGCGGAAACCGACGGCACTATTGTCCATTTAATTAACAGCCAGAACCTCACAGGTCCAGGGACATTAAGTGCCACCGGCTCCTGCACCATTGGATAATTTTGATGTTTTGGGATTTTAATGTATTGATTTTGTTTAATTGGATTTACATTGGATTTTATTGAAAATATATGTGTGACAGGTGACAATATTCCTATTTTCAACTAATAAACCATGTTCCTATTCCATATATGAGTGCCAGTCCAATACATTATATCATTTAGCCTTTTAACAATGGGCGCAATAGCCAGTCCAAACACTAGGATGGCGGTTCGGTAAGAGATCCGATACCTGCAACTATCGGTGTCCTGCTCCCCTTATTGTGAAGAATAATTCGACAGGTAGTTTACTCGCCCTTCAATCACCACACTGTTAAAGTTCCGGTAACTTGTTTAATGTGTATGATCAAAAGAAGGTAAAACTGTGAATACAGACAAAGCATAGTATCAGACCATACATGCAATGCAGGAGCGTGGATTAATACAATAACGCATACATCAAAGAACAGTGATGCATAAAAATACACTATGGAGCATCTGACATAAAATGCGTCTGCAGATGAGAGAACTATAGCATCATGGCAACTACACGGATGGAGGAGCATGTGACAGGAATCTACTAACATAGATTAGCTAATACCTAACTATAAAGCTCTAACATAAGCATGTGTACAACAAAATATGCATCCTACACTGCAGATATAAGTAAATGATAAGGTTTGACATACCAACGATGCTTGGATGGCGTGGATGAAGGATAGATGCATGTGGATGCAACAGTACAGTGTGAATCTAGGAAATATGGCTGCTGGAATAAAGAACAACCTGCTTCCTGATACAGAGAGTCTACTTCCTGCAGTGTCACATGACCTCAGGACAGAACGGAAAAGAACAAAGCAGTCTTAAAGGTGTCCACTAGGGGGAGCAGAATTCAGCAATGTAGATTAACATAATCTTGCTGTGGGCAGACAGCACACTCCCCGCCTGGTATCTGTTAGAGATACCACAATTTACCAGACCACCGAAAGTTACTCTGAGGGAGATAAGAGCAAGACAAGTTCTGTTACTGGTCTAATGAACAAAGCTGAACTTCCTTCTGTGTTTACTCTCACCTCTACCTTACGGACCCTACCATCATCGTGAGGGAAGGTCTTTGTCACTCGACCCATAGGCCACTTAATCTGCTTGGTTTGGTGGTTTTTTAGAAGCACGATGTCACCCTGCTGAACATTAGGCCTGTCTGCCTGCCACTTCTTTCGTTCCTGGAGAGTAGCCAAATACTGTTTGTACCATTTGTGCCAAAAGTCTTTAGCCAGGCTCTGGACCTGTCTCCACTGTCGTTTGTAGAGGTCTTTACTATCAAATGTTTCGGACAACACTGGATAAGGTGCAATCTTTTGAGTTATTAAGGTTGCTGGAGTAAGGATTTGTGGATCTTCAGGATCCGTTGAGACTGGTATCAACGGTCTTGAGTTTACAATAGCAGTCACTTCTGCCATCAAAGTAACTAGCACCTCATGAGTAAGCCTTGAAGGTTGTTGCAAAAACATGGAGTCTAGTATCCTCTTGGTGATTCCAATCATCCTTTCCCACACTCCTCCCATGTGGGAAGCGAAAGGGGGGTTAAAAATCCAAGATACTTCTTGCCTTGAAAGAAAACTCTTTACCTTTTCATCATTGAGGTTAGAGGAGATTTTGAGTTCATGGCAAGCACCTACGAAGTTCGTTCCTCTGTCTGATCTGATTGTTTTGACTGGGCCACGAATAGCAAAGAACCTTCTCAAGGCATTTATGAAACTTGAGGCATCCATGGATTCTACAATCTCTACGTGGATGGCACGGATGCTGAGACAGGTGAAGAGAACTGCCCACCTCTTGCTGTTAGCTTTACCTCCACGGGTACGTCTGGAGCAAACCGACCAAGGACCAAACACATCCAGGCCGATGTGAGTGAATGGAGGATCTGTGCTAAGTCTGTCAGGTGGTAAGTCTGCCATTTTCTGTGTTTCACAGGTCCTTCTGAGCTTCCGGCAAATAACACATTTGAAGATAAGACTGGAAACGTTCCGCTTAGCTCCCAAAATCCAATACCCCGCTGTACGAATAGCTCCTTCTGTAATGTGTCGTCCTTGGTGCTGTGACTGGATATGGTGGTGACGGGTTATGAGGATGGCAATGTGGTGTCGACCTGGGATAATGACTGGGCTTTTCTCCTCGTGCCCAAGATTTACATTGCGTAGACGTCCACCCACTCTTAGTAGCCCATCTACATCTATGAAGGGATCTAAAGCTCTAAGCGAACTGTCATTGGAGATACTCTTTTTCTCTTGAATGCAGAGGATCTCTCTAGGAAATGTTTCTCCTTGCACATTTTGGAGGACGATTATTCTGGCTTTCTTGAGGAACTCAGTAAGATGCGGTCCTGTACAGAGATGCCAACCTTTACAGTTTTCAGGATGTTTTCCTGCCTTTACCTTGTAAAGTTGTATAATGTGGATGAGACGTGCGACAGCTCGTGTCAAAGTATTCCAGCTAGAGAATCTGCAAAAACGTTCAGATCCAAGTGTCTTCTCTCTATAAACAGTGCTTAATGTTGTCACCTCAGGACGGATGTCTGTATCAGTCGTTGGATCAACGAGGTCAAAGGCCTCAGTCTCAGTCTTTCCGGCTGGTGAATTTGAATGAAGAAGGAATGTTGGCCCTGTAAGCCACACTGAGTCTTGTAGATGTGCTGTTGATACTGATCTGGTGGCGAGATCTGCTGGGTTATCCTTTGTCGGCACGTAATGCCATTGCTTTGGGATTGAACATCTTCTTATCCTCTGAACACGATTACTGACGAACACATAAAATCTTCTTTCCTCGTTGTAAATGTAGCCCAGAACGATTTTACTATCAGTGAAATAGCTAACAGTGTCAATGTTCAAGTCAAGTTCTGTGGTAATGAATTCCGTGATGTCCACAGCAAGGACCGCTGCGCTAAGCTCCAGCCGTGGGATCGTGAGTTCTGGCCGTGGAGTTAGTTTTGCCTTTACTAAGACGAACCCAATGTGAGCTCCTCCTTGAGCATCAACAACCTTTAAGTAGGCTACTGCTGCTATTGCCTGGACAGAGGCATCTGAGAATACACAGAGCTCCTTATACTGAGCATTAGAGCAGGAAATTGATACATAAGGTCTGGATACCTCAACGTGTCTCAACTCCTGTAGGGATCCTCTCCAATCTTCCCACTGCTGTTTCTTCTCTTCAGGTAGGGGTGCATCCCAATCTTGACTATCTGCAGTGAGATTACGAAGAAGACCTTTTCCTCTAATGGTGACTGGTGCAGCTATACCTAGAGGATCATATACACTGTTCACGGTAGAGAGGACTCCCCGACGAGTGAAAGGTCTTTCCTCTTGTGATACTTGGAATGTCAAAACATCTTTTTTGAGGTCCCAGCTAATGCCAAGGCTTCTCTGAATGGGTAATGCATCAGCACTAAAATCAAGATCCCTTAAGTCACTTGCCCGATCTTCTGAAGGGAAGGCCATCATGACTTCTCTGCTGTTTGATGCTAGCTTATGTAGGTGAAGGTTGGAACGTGCCAGCATCTCTCTTGTTCTCTTCAATAGGTTGATGGCTTGTGTTGCAGTTGGCACAGATTTTAGTCCGTCATCAACATAAAAGTCTCTTTCTACAAATTCTCTTGCATCTGCGCCAAACTGTCTTTCTCCTTCATATGCTGCGAGTTTGAGGCCAAAAATGGCTACTGCTGGTGAGGGGCTGTTGCCAAAAATATGCACTTTCATCCGCCATTCGATGATGTCTTCTGCTGGGTTATTATCCTTATGCCAGAAGAATCTTAAAAAGTTCCTATCTTCAGGTCTAACCAGGAAACAATGAAACATTTGGCCAATGTCGGCCACAAAGGCAATAGCATCCTTTCGAAAGCGAAGTAATACTCCTAAGAGATTGTTGTTGAGGTCTGGACCCTTCAAAAGGATGTCGTTCAGGGATATCCCACCACACTGGGCACTTGAATCAAAGACTACTCGGATTTGCAAGGGTTTCTTCGGGTGGTACACCCCGAACAAAGGTAGATACCAGCATTCTTCTTCTATGTCAAGGGGTGGCGCTACTTCACAATGGCCATTCTGTATTACTTTCTCCATGAAAGCAAAGAAATGTCTTTTCATGTCGGGCTTCTGTTTAAAGGATTTTTGAAGAGACCTGAATCGGTGCAAAACCTGTGTCTTGTTATTTGGAAGGCGTTGTCTGTGTGTTTTAAAAGGTAGCGGAGCGACCCAGCTGTTGTCTTCGTCTCTGTAGAAGCCTCTCTTCATTATCTCCAGAAAAGCAAGCTCACTGCGAGAAGGAGCCATTTTATCATCTTCTTTGGTAATTTCAAAGGCTTTGTGGCCAAGACAGTTTTCCATACAAGAGGAATTCGAGATGGATGAGGCCTGCAGGGTCAAGGGAATGCCGGTATTGAAGCTTTCCTTCACAGCAAAGAAGTTTGGGCAAGGTGCGAACAGCGATCCCCGGCTATTATCTAAGATGTTGGTATAGAGGCTATGCACGGTGTTTGGTCTGTGGACACCACCTAGACATACATTGCCCACTATTACCCACCCTAGGTCTAATCTTTGGGCGTAAGGAGAGTCGTTTGGCCCATTAATCTGGTCCCTGACCTTGTGGACCCTAATAATATCTCTTCCTAGCAACAGGAGAATGGAGGCATTAGGATCAAGCTCAGGTATCTGAGTGGCTATTTGCCTCAGATGTGTATGGTGAAGTGCAACCTCTGGGGTAGGGATCTCTGATCGAACATTTGGGATTTCATCACATTCTATCAGCGTGGGTAGTGGAACAGACACTTGTCTGTCAAGGGATTCCAACTGGAAGCCATGTACCATCCTCCCAGTAGTGTTGATCACTCCCGCACATGTCTTGAGAGAATAAGGCAATTGGTGACCTTTTGACCCAAAAAGCTCAAACAACTCTGGTCTTGCCAAAGATCTATTGCTCTGGTCATCTAAGATTGCATAAACTTTGGTAGCTCTTTCCCTATGCCCTGTAGGGTACACATTGACCAAGCAGATTTTTGAACAAGACCTGCCCTGAAGATTTTCTCTACAAATTTCGGTACACATAGCTGACACGTCTGCTGATAAGCTACTTTCCTGTCCCTCCCCGCCATGCTCTACCCCTGTTTCAGCTTTCACAGTCCATGGTGCGGGACCAGGATGCATAGCGGACACATGCTTATTGCTATTGCACTCTATACAACAGATAGTCTTATCACAGTCCTTTGCAAGATGTGAAGTAGATGCACAACAATGATAACAAACATTATTTTTCTTCAGGAAGGCCTTTCTTTCAGTTAAAGGTTTTACCCTGAAGCTACGACATTCATACAAAGGATGAGGCTTGCGATGAATGGGGCAACCTTGGGTAAGGTCCGCAGTCTTGGGACGGGCAGGCTCTTTCTGTGATGGTGTACCTGTATAGGTCTCAGTCTTGTGCACTGAGACAGAGGTTCTATGAGTAGTATTCTTGTGATGGTGTTTCTCTAGTCTCCAACCATCAGAGCTTTGAGGGGACAGGATGAACCCTGGATCATTACGCATCTTTGCTTGTTGTGTGACAAAACTCACGAAGAAAGAGAATGGTGGGAAAGACACCCGGTGCAGTTCTTTATATCTGGAGCCCTGAGTCATCCACCTCTCTTGTAGGGAAATTGGCAATTTTTGAACAATGTTGCTTATACCCCTAGCTGTATCAAGAATGGCTAGACCTGGAAAGTCGCCTTCTTCCTTTGCAGCTTGCAGTTCCATTAACAGGTCTCCTAACTCTCTAAGCCTGGGATGGTCTTTGCTGGAGATTTTCCCAAAGCTGTCTACTCTATTCCACAGGCAGTCCTCTATAATCTCAGGAGCCCCATAGCACTCATCAAGTCTCTGCAATGCCATCTGCAAACCCTTTCTGGAGTCATTCACATGTACAGCTTGTATGCGTTTCACTTGCTTGCATGACTCAATGCCTAACCATCTCACCAGAAGATCTATTTCTTCTTTGTAAGAGAGATTAAGATCTGTTATAGCATTTCTGAATGAAGCCCGCCAAGCCCTATAGTTTTCTGGCAGATCATCAAACTGCACCAGTCCCTTTGAAATAATTTATCGTCTTGCCATATATCTTACCAGATCCGACGTGACTTGGTTGTGAGCTGGAGAGTCTGGGTAACGATTAACTGGTGGTATCATTCTTGCATCAGATGAGCAAGTATAAGTTCCTTTTTCCACTGGAGGCATAGGATAGCTGTAGCAGTCAGGTGGATCTATGCAGTGGTGTGGAGTGTCAAGTCGCTTGCTGTCCATCGCAGGGTCTTCCCTGAAGATCTGACCGCTGGAGTTTCTCCTTGGAGGGGCATAAAATGATAGGTCTGCAGTGAAGGGAGGGTCTTGACAAGAGGCGTTCTGCTGCTGTGAACTTGTCTGAAGTGGAAAGCGTGTGCTGCTGTGTGGGTACTTGTTTCCGTCTTCTGAGATTGGATCGGATTGATGGAGTATCTGTGAATGTTCTCTCACATATTCTTCAGTACGCTGTATAGCAGTTTCTTGCTTTAAGTCAAGCTGGATGTCTGGTTTGTCGCTTGTGTCATCATCCGTTTCTAATGCAGCCTCTAATACTTGTGCTTTTGCAGTTGCTGCAGCTGCTGACTTTTTCAAACTGAGTACTTCTAGTGAAGCTTCTATACGTGCCTTTTCTTGCTTTATCTTTGCTTCTTCTTCCGCAAATACTATTTGTGCTTTCATGGCCTCTGCTTCGGCTCTGGCTAGCGCTGCTGCTTCGGAAGCACGAGATCGATGTGAGAGTCTGGATGAGCGTGACACTCTGGATCTGGTCTTCTGTGAAACTTCAGACATCTTTGTGTTGCTAGGTGTGGGTCTGTGTGAGACAGTAACTTCAGTCCCTCTGCAGTAGAAGCTGTGGCTGCACTGTGAGGTTGTGTAGTGCTGCTGTACACGGATTAAGTGCTGATCATGCTTGCATTGCTCTATTGCATTCAAGGGCCGTCTCCGTTAAAGCCGTTGTTTTACTGTCCTGTTCCCCTTATTGTGAAGAATAATTCGACAGGTAGTTTACTCGCCCTTCAATCACCACACTGTTAAAGTTCCGGTAACTTGTTTAATGTGTATGATCAAAAGAAGGTAAAACTGTGAATACAGACAAAGCATAGTATCAGACCATACATGCAATGCAGGAGCGTGGATTAATACAATAACGCATACATCAAAGAACAGTGATGCATAAAAATACACTATGGAGCATCTGACATAAAATGCGTCTGCAGATGAGAGAACTATAGCATCATGGCAACTACACGGATGGAGGAGCATGTGACAGGAATCTACTAACATAGATTAGCTAATACCTAACTATAAAGCTCTAACATAAGCATGTGTACAACAAAATATGCATCCTACACTGCAGATATAAGTAAATGATAAGGTTTGACATACCAACGATGCTTGGATGGCGTGGATGAAGGATAGATGCATGTGGATGCAACAGTACAGTGTGAATCTAGGAAATATGGCTGCTGGAATAAAGAACAACCTGCTTCCTGATACAGAGAGTCTACTTCCTGCAGTGTCACATGACCTCAGGACAGAACGGAAAAGAACAAAGCAGTCTTAAAGGTGTCCACTAGGGGGAGCAGAATTCAGCAATGTAGATTAACATAATCTTGCTGTGGGCAGACAGCACAATCGGGCTATGGATTTTCGGCCTACAATACCAAACTGATTTCACAGGATAGCAAGGGAACTATTTTTCTGCTGTATTTTCAGATATAACTGAAAACTGCAACATATTTCCACAACAATGAACATAGAGACTTCTGGAACTTGTAAGGCTACTTTCACACTAGCGTTCGGCTGTCCGCTCGTGAGCTCCGTTTGAAGGGGCTCACGAGCGGACCCGAACGCTTCCGTCCAGCCCTGATGCAGTCTGAATGGATGCGGATCCGCTCAGACTGCATCAGTCTGGCGGCGTTCAGCCTCCGCTCCGCTCGCCTCCGCACGGACAGGCGGACAGCTGAAAGCTGCTTGCAGCGTTCGGGTGTCCGCCTGGCCGTGCGGAGGCGTGCGGATCCGTCCAGACTTAGAATGTAAGTCAATGGGGACGGATCCGTTTGAAGATGCCACAATATGGCTCAATCTTCAAGCGGATCCGTCCCCCATTGACTTTCAATGTAAAAGTCTGGACGGATCCGCTCAGGCTAATTTCACACTTAGCTTTTTTTTGCAAATATAATGCAGACGGATCCGTACTGAACGGAGCCTCCGTCTGCATTATTATGATCGGATCCGTTCAGAACGGATCCGATAGAACGCTAGTGTGAAAGTAGCCTAAGTGGGGTCAATTGGAGTGTTCTTTCAAATTGAAGAATTGGAGTGTTCTTTCAAATTGAAGAACTTAGTTTTGCTGCGTAATATGAAGGAATATGATGAAGTGCTTATATAAATTCATAAAGCTAAAAATGAACTCAAAACAAGAAAGACAGATAACCAATTTAAAATATTTTAAAAAAAATTGGAAAAACAATTAATTCTGGTTCAAGCTGAAATTAAAGAAGTAAAGAAAGATACATTTTTGCGAGATAAAAATGATTATGAGAATGGTAAGGTCTTCGATTGGAAGATACAAAAGAGATCACAAAGAAAAAAACGGACAAACAGAAAAAGAAATCAAGAATGTTGGACAACATATTCGGATTCGAGTGCTCCAGAGGACATAATGAATAAATCTCATAGTCGAGATAATATAACATCAATTGAGTGCACTTCAAATTTGAGTGCGGCCCCTTTAGGTGGAGCACTAGAAGAGGCCGGACAAATAAGAATGCCTTTAAGAAGTAGTTACAAAAGGAAACAAGTGGGATGGCGGCGTTGAAACTTAATGGGGAGTCTGTTGTAGACTTAGGCCTCTTTCACACTTGCGTTGTCCGGATCCGGCGTGTACTCCACTTGCCGGAATTACACGCCGGATCCGGAAAAACGCA
Source organism: Bufo gargarizans (assembly GCF_014858855.1). NCBI lineage: Eukaryota > Metazoa > Chordata > Amphibia > Anura > Bufonidae > Bufo > Bufo gargarizans. The sequence goes on from NC_058080.1 coordinate 429,482,937, forward strand.
AGTGTACTGAAAGCATTTGAAGACGGATCCGTCTTCAAAATGCTTTCAGTGTTACTATGGCACCCAGGACGCTATTAAAGTCCTGGTTGCCATAGTAGTAGTGGGGAGCGGGGGAGCAGCATACTTACCATCCGTGCGGCTCCCGGGGCGCTCCAGAGTGACGTCAGAGCGCCCCATGCGCATGGATGACGTGCCATGCGATCACGTCATCCATGCGCCTGGGGCGCCCTGACGTCACTCTGGAGCGCCCCGGGAGCCGCACGGATGGTAAGTATGCTGCTCCCCGCTCCCCACTACAGTTTACCATGGCTGCCAGGACTTTAGCGTCCCGTCAGCCATGGTAACCATTGAGAAAAAGCTAAACGTCGCATCCGGCAATGCGCCGAAACGACGTTTAGCTTAAGGCCGGATCCGGATCAATGCCTTTCAATGGGCATTCATTCCGGATCCGGCCTTGCGGCAAGTGTTCCGGATTTTTGGCCGGAGCAAAAAGCGCAGCATGCTGCGCTATTTGCTGCGGCCAAAAAACGTTCCGTTCCGGAACGGAAGACATCCTGATGCATCCTGAAGGACGGACTGTCCATTCAGAATGCATTAGGATAATCCTGATCAGTATTCTTCCGGCATAGAGCCCCGACGACGGAACTCTATGCCGGAAGACTATAACGCAGGTGTGAAAGAGCCCTTACCTGTGGGTTTCAATGTCGTGAATCTCAGTCATCGAGAGCTAGATGCAGATTGTCTGTCATTTTTGTCGAAAGGACTTACAGTCATGTGAAAAAATTAGGACACCCTTTGAAAGCATGTGGTTTTTTGTAACATTTTTAATAAAAGGTTATTTCATCTCCGTTTCAACAATACAGAGAGATTAAAGTAATCCGACTAAACAAAGAAAACTGAAGAAAAGTCTTTTCAAGATCTTCTGTAAATGTCATTCTACAAAAATGCCTATTCTAACTGAGGAAAAAGATAGGACACCCTTGCCCCTAATAGCGAGTGTTACCTCCTTTGGCTGAAATAACTGCAGTGAGACGGTTCTTGTAGCCATCTACCAGTCTTCGACATCGGTCTGAGGAAATTTTACCCCACTCCTCAATGCAGAACTTTTTCAGCTGTGAGATGTTTGAGGGGTTTCTTGCACGTACAGCCCTTTTCAAGTCACCCCACAGCATCTCAATGGGATTCAAATCTGGACTTTGACTTGGCCATTCCAGGACTCTCCATTTCTTCTTTTTCAGCCAATCTTTGGTTGATTTACTAGTATGTTTTGGGTCATTGTCATGTTGCATGGTCCAGTTCCGCTTCAGCTTTAATTTTCTAACTGATGGTCTCACATGTTCTTCAAGCACCTTCTGATACACAGTAGAATTCATCGTGGATTCTATGATGGTGAGCTGACCAGGTCCTGCTGCAGCAAAGCAGCCCCAAACCATGACACTTCCACCTCCATGCTTCACAGTTGGTATGAGGTTCTTTTCTTGGAATGCTGTGTTTGGTTTACGCCAAACATGTCCTCTGCTGTTGTGTCCAAATAATTCAATTTTGGACTCATCTGTCCAAAGAACATTATTCCAGAAGTCCTGGTCTTTGTCAACTTTATCTCTGGCAAATGTCAGTCTGGCCTCGATGTTTCTCTTGGAAAGCAAAGGTTTCCTCCTTGCACACCTCCCATGCAAGTTAAACTTGTACAGTCTCTTTCTGATTGTAGAGGCATGTACTTCTACATCAACAGTAGCCAGAGCCTGCTGTAGTTCTCGAGATGACACTTTAGGGTTTTTGGAGACCTCTTTTAGCATCTTGCGGTCTGCTCTTGGGGTGAACTTGCTGGGGCGACCAGTCCTGGGCATGTTGGCAGTTGTTTTGAAAGCCCTCCACTTGTAGACTATCTTCCGGACAGTGGAATGGCTGATTTCAAAATCTTTTGAGATCTTTTTAAATCCCTTCCCAGACTCATAGGCTGCTACAATCTTTTTTCTGAAGTCCTCTGACAGCTCTTTTGCTCTCACCATGGTGCTCACTCTCACTTCAACAGTCAGGAGCACACCAAACTAAATGTCTGAGGTTTAAATAGGGCAAGCCTCATTCAACATGCAGAGTAACGATCTACTAATTATGTGCACCTGGTGTGATATACCTGTGTGAGATCTGAGCCAATTTAAGAGGGAATACATGTGAGGGTGTCCTATCTTTTTCCTCAGTTAGAATAGGCATTTTTGTAGAATGACATTTACAGAAGATCTTGAAAAGACTTTTCTTCAGTTTTCTTTGTTTAGTTGGATTACTTTAATCTCTCTGTATTGTTGAAACGGAGATGAAATAACCTTTTATTAAAAATGTTACAAAAAACCACATGCTTTCAAAGGGTGTCCTAATTTTTTCACATGACTGTAATTATAGTCTAGTGAATGTTTTGACAAATCACAGTTTGAGGTGGATTTGTTTAGAGGTGTCAGGAAGTTAAAGCTTTATAAACACTTTAGGAATGTACCAGATGAAATACGTAGAGTTACAGAATCCTAATAGAATAGGTCCTTTGGGCTTTTATTTTAATAAAGACATCAAACCTATAGATAAAAAGGTAGTTACGACTTTACTTGAGCTACAGGGTTGTAATATGAACACATGATCAGATAGTATTTGCGCACAAGATAAATTCACAAGGGGGATAAGATCCACTTACACTCCACCCCTGTCGGCTGGTAGTAGCTTAGATCTATTTCAAAGGCAGGTTATTAAAGATATTAAAGCTTTACAATACCCTACAGTGCCATCTAACCTCACTAAAGGGGAAAAATCGTCTCTTCAACGATTTTTGAAGATGTCCGATATTATAGTGAAACCAGCCGACAAGGGTGGCAAGATAGTGGTTCTGGATAAAAATCAATACATGAGAGAAGCCGAACGACAGCTCGGCGATAGAAATGTATACTCTCCCTTAAAAATGCACCCCACTTACAAGCTCCAGAAGTCTCTACGTTCATTGTTGTGGAAATATGCTACACAAAAAAGTTATATCTGAAAATACAGCAGAAAAATTGTTCCCTGTCTATCCTGTGAAACCAGTTTGGTATTACAGGCCGAAAATCCATAAATCGCTGGTAGATCCGCCAGGGCGCCCGATAGTTGCAGGTATCGGATCTCTTACTGAACCGTTATCCCAGTATTTGGACTGGCTATTGCGCCCATTGTTAAAAGGCGTTTCCTTATTTTTAGAGGATACCAGCGATTTTTTGGGAAGCATTGAGAGACACTACATGGCAGAAAGGTTATTTTTTTGCAGCAATTGACATGGAGAGCTTGTATACAAGGATTCCTCAAGATTTAGGAGTAGAGATTATTTGCGATCTATTGAGAAAAATAGGGAGGGATGCATCTTATGTCGAGTTTGTTGCTGAGGCATTGTCCTTTGTATATGTTTAATAAACAGTGGTACAACCAAACATCAGGGGCGGCTATGAGGACTTTTGCCAATTTGTGTTTGGAGCAGTTCGAAGAGAAATATACATTTACAACCAATAATCCCTTTGTGCAGTACATCAAAAGCTTTTTTAGATACATCGATGATGTGTTCATTATATGGGCAGGAGATCGAGATCAATTTGATTTGTTTGTGAAATATTTGAATGATAACAATATGAAGATGAGTTTCACTAGCAAAATAGAAGGACACAGTATTGAATTCCTAGATGTGAAAGTTAGAGTAATTAAGGAGGATATTGATACAACTATATATAGGAAATCCACCTCAACCAATTCCCTCTTACATTATAATAGTTTCCACCCTCCACATGTAACTGCAGCAGTTCCTTATGGCCAATTTGTACGACTTGCCAGAATTATTAAAAATGATACAGAGTTCGAACAACAGAGTAGAGAGCTGAAAATTAGATTCATACAACGTGGTTATCCATCTTCTATTATTGACAAAGCTTATGATAGAGCACGTATACGCAGATTAAATAATAGTTTATGTAAAAAAAGAAAAAAAAACGCACCAAGACGATACACTCCCAGACACCACTAGGGTAGTGTTCACACTTGAATACTCTCCCATGGCCCAGACCATTAAAAATGCAATATTAAGCAATAGGCATATGTTACAGAGAGATGAACAATTAATTTAAAAAAACTAGAAATAAGCCGATTGTTAGCTATAAATGTGCCAAAATTATAGGGGACATTGTCACCAATATGAATCTTCCCGACACAGGTAACACCTGGCTGGATAAATGGTGCCCTGTGGGAAATTTCTAATATGGACACTGTGCAATGTGTAACTCTATGCGTATAAGGACACATCTTCCAATGGGACAAATAAAACATACAATTGGACAATTTATTAACTGCAAATCAACCTATGTAGTGAATGTGATTTTTTGCCCCTGTGAGAGATTTTATATCGGTAAAACTCACAGACCTTTATATGTGCGATTTAGAGAGCATAAAAGATCGATTGTAACAGGTATCGGTGTCATGCGCCTTATAGAGCATCTTAAAGACGTGCATTAAGGCAATAAAGAGGGAAGACAGGAAACGTATTTTGTTGCAGAGAGAGGCCGAATGGATAATTAAAACCGATGATATGGGAGGATTAGGCTTTAATGACAAGAACGATCTTGCTGTCTTTGTATGATTTTAATGTTTTCATTTGTTTGTAGAGGTGATCCGTAGATATGATTGATACACCTGTCTGACTGTGACGTGCGGGGAGGAGACAGGTATTTATGACGTTCCCCTTTCATTTCATAGTGGGCTTGACAAAGCGCAATCTTAGCGCGAAGCGGCTGTTGCCTTACTTTGCTGCAATTGTTACCCGCATCTGCAGTGTTTTAACCTGTAATAAAGCTATGATTTTTAAAGATTTGGTGAATGCCACTTTTTCCTTCTATTTATTTATGCGATTATTTGTCTGCTAGCTCTGGCAGAGCACCACCTATTTCACTGCATAATTGCTGAAAGAGAAGTGTTGCTGACATTGGACCGCGTTTAGGCCTCCTGCGCACGACCGTTGTGTGCACCCGTGGCCGTTGTGCCGTTTTCCTTTTTTTTTTCGCGGACCCATTGACTTTCAATGGGTCCGTGGAAAAATCGGAAAATGCACCGTTTGGCAGCCGCATCCGTGATTCGTGTTTCCTGGCCGTGAAAAAAATAGGACCTGTCCTATTTTTTTCACGGCCAACGGTTCACGGACCCATTCAAGTCAATGGGTCCGTGAAAAATCACGGATGCACACAAGATTGTCACCTGCGTCCGTGATCCGTGTCCGTGATCCGTGTCCGTTTTTTACTATCATTTCAATGGCAAACTTGACTTAGATTTTTTTTTCATTTTTCATGTCCGTGGATCCTCCAAAAATCACGGAAGACCCACAGAAGGAAAAACGGGCACGGATCACGGTACAACGGAACCACGTTTTGCGGGACGTTAAAAAATACTGTCGTGTGCAGGAGGCCTTAGTAGTGCCGGCTGTGTTTTCTTCTTGTTGTGTGCTATATCACACCAGTTGAAATTAGTTGTTCCAATAGCATTTGTCCCTCTGTATAGATGCGGTATCTCACCAGAACCGCACACAACTGCTGCACAATACAAATGCACTATAAATAAATTATATTATAGGTATATCACACCCCTGCCTCAATCAGTTTTTTGGGGGGGCAACTGTTATATCGCACCAGTTGCAATTAGTTGTTCCAATGACGTTTGTCCCTCTGTATAGCTGCAGTATCTCAGTAGAACCGCAAACAACTGCAGCATAATAAAAATGCACTATATAGAAAGTATATTATAGGTATATCACACCCCTGCCTCAATCAGATTTTTTGGGGGGCAACTGGTCTATCACACCAGTTACAATTTGTGTTCCAAGAGCATTTGTCCCTCTGTATAGCTGCAGTATCGCAGCAGAACCGTACACAACTGCTGCACAATACGAATGTAATATAATATACTTTCTATGTTAGAAAGTATATTATAAGTATATCACACTCCTCAGTAAGTCACACCTATAGATAGCACACCTATGCCAGTCCTAAAAAGGACTTTTGTGGCCCTATTAGCTAGCGTTTGGTGTCTCTAACAGTCTGTCCCTGCTCCACACAGCAACCTCTCCCTACACTGGCAAAAGACTGAATGTAAAATGGCGGCCAGATCGGGTTTATTTATAAGGTAGGGGGTGAGTCCATGTGCTAAAACATCTTAATTGGCTGTCCTCTACCACCTGATAGATGTGTCATGGGTCAAAGTTGTGCACAATGCAAAGAATATGGCGCCATAGGACACCGCCATATGTTCGCCTGGCGAGCAAAGTTCGCTGTGAAACGACCGCCGGGCGAACCACAAAGCCATCTCTAGTGTTAAATGCTGTAAGCATTTACAGGAGGGAAGTCTTAACAATTTTATACTATAACTTAGAACAAGAACTGCAGAAAATCATCTATTCAGATGTTATGAAAGTATAAGCACTTTCCTGCTCATAAGTGATTAAATGGAAATGATTCCAATTTTCTGTGGTAAAAGTATTTAAAATTTATTTATCTACCTTTACTGAATATTTCACAGTAAATTCTGAATTTTTGCACTTTTTACACTTCTGGCACTTAATCAGAAAATGTACTCAACTAATAATTATTAGTGAAAGGGGAAAAATATTTGAGGGGAAAATACCCTCATAGGCAGGGTCTTCCAAAATCTCAGTTGAATGACATGCATTTTGTAATTTGCTCAAAATCTAATACATGTTAAAGTTTGCAATTATTAACCATAACAGTTTCATACGAATTAGATCATTATTGCTATTAGAAGGTAGATTTGCATGATCAGGTATTCTGAAACTGTATCATTTTGCTACACATTTAATTAAAGGTTGAATTTTACTCTCATGTCTATGCAGCTAATCTCACCAAGCCTTTATAGCTTCATTTCGCAATAGTATATGTCTGTAGTCCGTATAAAATAACTGGAATAATAAGACTGCAGCTACACCTAGACGTTTCGTAGCTCAGGTGCTTTTTTTTTTTTTTTAACAGATCCATTTATGGGTCCATAGATTTTTAGCTACATACACACGACCGTATGTGTTTTGCGGTCCGCAAATTGCGGATCCACAAAAAAAAAAAGAATGACATCCGTATGCCATCCGTTTTTTTTTTTTGCGAATCCATTGTAACAATGCCTAAAACGGACAAGAATAGGACATGGAAACAAAATACGTTCCTTTGCATGAGGCCTTAAATAGGGCTTTCATCAGGGTTACAAGTGTCATTTGTGTCCTTTGGTCAAATTTCCTGGTTTTCAACAGGACGCAAAAGTGGAAACTGTCTTATTTTTCTATTCTTTCAATTATTCATCAGGCTTATAATTGATCAGTTGTTTATACAATTCAAGTCTATGGCAACAGGGTGCTACATGATAGACATTCTGTTGCACCATCCTGTTTAACTACTTCCCTACTGCTGTATGACTTTATACATCAGTGTTAGGGTCTTTAAAAGCAATGCCCCCTCCAGAGTGGAGCGGGCACCGTAGCTGGTGTGTCACACAGCAGAAGTCTAGGCATAATGTCTGCAGTTGACAATAACGCCGATCGCAGATATTTAAACCCTCCGATGGCATCATGGTCAAATGTGACCACAGCAGCTGAGGGTTGAAAACCTGTTGATTGTCTTCTTGGGAAACTAGAAAAATATAAAATGCAACCCCGTTCCACAAAATTAAAGGATATGGACACCTCTGCAAAAAAAATTAAAATAAATAAAATTACTCTAATTTATTTATTTTGTGGAGAAAATCATTTCTCCAGTTGGTTGTATTTATCTTTTAGTTTTTCGTTTTTGTTCTACAGTCTGCTGTGCTTCCTATGCACAGACGGTTGCTCTCAGTGAGTTTACAGAGAATCCGTTGTCTCCCTCTCCCTCCTCCTCCCCCCTAGTCAGAAGCGCTGTATCAAAAGCTGAAGGTCTGGCAAACATTAAGCCCTGCCCCTCCCCCAAGAAGCGCTGCCACTCGCAGACATCTCTCTCACCTGGAGCAGCTCCAGACAACATTGTGGTTACAGGACCTGCAGTGATGTCAAAGTCATGTGATCAGCCATGTGTGTGGGAGGAGTTAGGGGAACACAGGCTCCATATAGGACTGTGCTGGTGGAGAACGCAGAGGTACTTTATGTATGAAAGGTGTGTATAAAGCAGGGCTATGTCAGTGTAACCAGTCTATTGTACAGCTTTCTGTGTGTAATGTGCCCACAGTAGTTCAATCTGTGTAATGGACATGTAGCAGAGCTATGTGTGCAATGTGTATATAGTAAACTATCTGTGTAATGGGCATGTGGTAGAGCTGTGTATATAATATGTATATAGTAGCATCAGGTGGGCGCTGTGTATGGCAGCGTCAGGTGGGCGCTATGTATGGCAGCGTCAGATGGGCGCTGTGTATGGCAGCATCAGGTGGGCGCTGTGTATGGCAGTGTCAGGTGGGCGCTGTGAGCGTCAGGTGGGCGCTGTGTATGGCAGAGTCGGGTGGGAGTAGAGTATGGCAGCGTCGGGTGGGTGCAGTGTATGGCAGCGTCGGGTGGGCGCTGTGCATGGCAGACTAGCAATGGTTTCCCTGCAGAAATATCAGCCTTATAACATAACTTATGGGCCTATGCATTATATAGTGGATATAAAAAGTCTAAACACCCCAAGTCAGGTTTCTGTGATGACATAAATCATTTCAGAACTTTTTTCACCTTTAATGTGACCTATAAACTGTACAACTCAATTGAAAAACAAAGTGAAATCTTTTAGGTAGAGGGAAGAAAAAATATAAAAATAAAATAATATGGTTGCATAAGTGTGCACACCCTAAAACTAATACTTTGTTGAAGCACCTTTTGATTTTATTATAGCACTCAGTCTTGTTGGGTATGAGTCTATCAGCATGGCACATTTTGACTTGGCAAGATTTGCCCACTATCCTTTGCAAAAACACTCCAAATCTGTCAGATTGCGAGGGCATCTCCTGTGCACAGCCCTCTTCAGACCACCCCACAGATTTTCAATCGGATTCAGGTCTGGGCTCTGGCTGGGCCATTCCAAAACGTTAATCTTTTTCTGGTGAAGACATTCCTTTGTTGATTTTGATGTATGCTTTGGGTCCTTGTCATGCTGAAAGATGAAGTTCCTCTTTATGTTCAGCTTTCTAGCAGAAGCCTGAAGGTTTTGTGCCAATATTGACTGGTATTTGGAACTGTTCATAATTCCCTCTAGCTCAGCAGTTCTCAACCTAGGGGTCGCGACCCCTTTGGGGGTCGATCGTCCCTTTCCGGGGGGTCGCCTGAGGCTTCCTATTGTGGGTCGCCCTCACAACGGCAGCGGCCCCTTATCCTCGCGCACAGGAAGTGATGTCCTATCACTGCCTCTGCTTGTAGGAGCCTGACGTCTGGACAGGTAAGTCGGGCCGCCTGTCTGCTGAGGTCCGAGTTTTTTCGTTAATGACACTGCCACTGAGCACCACTGCCACCAATGATTTAATTGAGCCTGGCTGAGCCTGGCTAATTTTATTTTAATTATTTAGCTGAGCAAGGCTTAATTTATTTGGGGGGACATGAAGCACCGCTGATTTATTTATTTGGGGGACCCTGAGCACTTCTGATTTATTTATTTAAGCAGACCTGAAGCACCGCTGAATTATTTATTTGGGGGACCGTGAGCACTTCTGATTTATTTATTTGGGGGAACCTGAGCACCATTGATTTATTTATTTGGGGGGGGGGGGACCTGAAGCACCGCTGATTTATTTATTTGCGGGACCCTGAGCACCATTGATTTATTTATTTGGGGGAAACCTGATGCACCACTGATTTATTTATTTGGGGGTACCCTGAGCACCGCTGATTTATTTATTTGGGGGAGACCTGAAGCCCCGCTGATTTATTTATTTGGGGGACCCTGATCACTTCTGATTTATTTATTTGGGGGGGACTTGAAGCACCACTGATTTATTTATTTGAGGGGTACCCTGAGCACCACTGATTTATTTTATTTTTTTGGGGGGGGGGGTACTGTGAGCACCACAGATTTTTTTTTAGGGGGTATTTGTTGTTTATTATTTATTTTAAAGTTATTTATTTGGTTTACAAATATTTTGTATTTATGCTAAAGTTCTGTGGTTATGAATGAATACTTGTGTATTTGAATTAACATTTGGTTAATGTAATGGTTGGGGGTCTCCACAACATGAGGAACTGTATTAAGGGGTCACGGCTTTAGAAAGGTTGAGAACCACTGCTCTAGCTTAACTAAAGCCACAGTTCCCGCTGAAGAAAAACAGCCCCAAAGCATGATGCTGCCACCACCATTCTTCGCTGTGGGTATGGTGTTCTTTTGGTGATGTGCAGTGTTGTTTTTGCACCAAACATATCTTTTGGAATTATGGCCAAAAAGTTCAACCTTGGTTTCATCAGACTATAACCTGGATGTTTATGGTTTTACTGCACTGAATAATTAAAAGATTCCACGTTATTTGGATGCTGGACCCTTATCTTTTTTATTGGATATATACCCTCACGCCAAGGTTTCTGGCATGGTCCATGCATCCTCCATTTGCCTCAGGTGAGCGCACCATTCCTGCTTTCAGGATTTCAATTTATTTTTCAATTGAGTTGTACAGTTTTTAGGTCACATTAAAAGGTGGAAAAAGTTCTGAAATTATTTATCGTTGTCTCATGGGTGTGTAGACTTCTTATATCCACTATAGATCCAACTGTATTGCCATACTCAGGACTGCAATACAATTAAATTGAATGCCCTGCAAGAGCTGAAGGACCTGTGATGACATCACAGTGCATGTGATCAGTTCTAAATGCAGTAGCTGAAAAGGTCCTGCGATGATGTCACCATCATGTGACCAGTGCAGGAGAGGACAGCTCAGCAGTAATGAGAAATCCTGGGAAAAAGCTGTGATGTCTGCTACCTGAGGAGAGGTAAGTGAAGCAAGAGGCAGAGCAATGCTGGGAGTTGTAGTTATTTAACTGGGACTGTATGTTAGGGCTAAAGGGAGGGAAGTTATTTACATGGGACAGTGGGGTGGAGTGATGTTATTTACATGGGACTGAAAGTTGAGTGGCTGATGTTGTTTACATGGGAATGCATGTTGGAGGTGGCTTGGGCAGGGTGAAGTTATTTACATAGGGCTATATGTTGAAGGCGGCTGTGTGAGGGAGTGATATTATTTACTTGGGACTGAATGTTGAGGGGTAATGCTATTTACACTGGACTGCATGTTGTAGGTGGCTGGGGAGGGATGATTTTATTTACATGGGACTGAATATTGAGGGGGTAATGTTTTTTACATAGGACGGTGTGTTGAAGGTGGATGGGGAGAGGGTGATGTTATTTACATGGGAATGCATGTTGGAGGTGGCTGGGTCAGGGTGATGTTATTTACATAGGACTATATGTTTAAGGCGGCTGTGTGAGGGAGTGATATTATTTACATGGGACTGAATGTTGAGGGGTATTGTTTAGTGATGAGCAAGCACCAAAGTGTTCGTGTGTTTGGTCCGAACACATCGCAATATTCGTGCGCTCGGCCGAGCACCCGAGTATAATGGAAGTCAATGGGAAGCAACCAGGCACCCCCTGCTCGGATGAGGGGAGGGTGCCTGGTTCATAGGAAAAGGTCTGAAAGTGATGGAAACACCTCTGAATTCAATCAGGAACAGCAGGGGGACCATTTCTGGATGCATCTTGGACACCAATGTCGCTGCTGGGAACCATGTTGTCCGAGTTGTATGCCACTTTTACAGACTGACAAAAAAATGCCAAAAACCCCGCCCCCCACAAAAAAAAAAATCCTTTTAGAGGAAAAATTGTTAGGAAACATTCTTTCCTGTAGATTCAATTGTATATACAGTGTAAGTGCTGCCAAAAGTTACAAGGAAAAAGAGATACAGCCTCTATATCACATAAAGGAGAGCCTCATTCACATGGTGCTACAATTGTTCAGGTAGTGGGACTCCTACACTCATACAGCCTATGCAATAAGTAAAAGGCCTGCCAAAAATTACAAGGAACAGGCACTCCAATGCACCTTTTATTACACATAAAGGAGGGCATCGTACAGACCCTTTAAAAATTATTAATAATAGCCTGCTGCTGACCCTCAAAAAACATTAGGAGCAAGGGTGTCATGGTCTTACCTCCTTGCTGTTCCCTTCGTTTGACATGTGCTGGCGGCCATCTTGGTTTCTGGGTTGTCTTGTAGCCTCCCACCCTGCGGCTCCTCCTTCCCACTGGGAGGAGCTGGATGCCTAGCTCATATATATAGGAGGTCTGTGGCTTCAGTTCCTTGCTTGGTCCTCCTGTGTTCACATGCTTCCAAGACTGCTGCTGCTTCTGGTTCCTGATCCTGGCCTCGTCTGACTACCCCGTTGGTTCCTGATTCCGGCTTCGTCTGACTACCCCGTTGGTTCCTGATTCCGGCTTCGTCTGACTACCCCGTTGGTTCCTGTTCCTGGCTTCGTCTGACTACCCTTCTGGTTCCTGACCTCTGTCTCCGCAAGACCCTGCTTCGGTTTAGCCATCCGTTTGGACTTTGCTTACGGCTTGCTCTTCAATAAAACCTTCTTATTTTCCACTTATCTCTTGTTGTACGTCTGGTTCATGGTTCCATGACATTAGGACCAAGCCATGAATTCTGACGGTACAGGGCCACCCTCGCTACCTACGCTGGTTGCCAGACTTGATCAGCAGGATCACCTGTTGGGTCGGTTCGCTGTGGCGTTGCAAACCCTGCTTGAACGCACGGCTCATTTAGCTTCCGTTGCCGATGGGTCGGTTGTCGCTCCTGGGCCCGCTCCTACTGCCGCTCCGGTTGTTGCGCCAGAGTCTACCCTGACACCTGTTGCTGCGCCTGTGGTGTTTCAGGGTATGACCGGTTCTGCCCCCCTTCCACAGCGCTTTGGGGGAGAGCCAACTCAGTGCCGAGGTTTCCTTAACCAGGTGGGCATTTACTTCGAGTTGCTGCCACATGCCTTTCCTACTGAGAGATCAAGGGTGGGCTTCTTGATCTCGCTGCTCTCGGACAAGGCCTTGGCCTGGGCCAGCCCTTTATGGGAGAACAACAATCCGGTGGTTGCCGAGTTTTCCGGTTTTGTTGCTTCTCTTCGGAAGGTATTCGATGTGCCGGCTCGTGCTGCCTCTGCTGCGAAGCTCCTTATGTCCATCAGACAGGGTTCACGATCCGTAGCTGAATACGCCATTGAGTTTCGTACCCTGGCAGCAGAGGTGGGCTGGAATAATGTGGCTCTGGTCGCTGCTTTCTCTCATGGTCTCTCGGATGCCTTGAAGGATGAGGTTGCAGCTAAGGACCTACCAGTGGAGCTCGAGTCTCTTATTTCTTTCCTGATTTTGATTGACACCAGACTCAGGGAGAGACCTTCCTTTAAGGAGAGCCTGCGGAGGTCTCCTAACAGATTGGCGCCTACGTTTGCTGTCCCACCCGTGCCTCCCTCTCCTCCCACGCCTCCTGGGGATGACTTGTCTGGGGGTGAACCCATGCAGCGGGGGTTTGCTCGCCTGTCTGAGGGGGAGAGGGTACTCCGGAGACGCGAGGGCCGATGCATGTACTGTGGTCTCGGTGGGCATTTTCGGTTGGCATGTCCGAACCGTCCGGGAGAACGCTCGCACCTGAGGTCCTGTCGGGGGCAGATCTTGGGTGGAGTCTCCTCGTCCCCGGTTTCCCGTGTTGACAAACCACTGATCACGGTTGTCCTCTCCTGGGTCGGGGGCTCGGTGACGACCCAGGCGTTGGTGGACTCTGGTGCTGGTGGTTTGTTCATTGATAGAGTGTTCGTTGCCGCCAATTCCATTCCTCTGCAGCCTCGAGGTTCCCCACTGGCTCTTGAGGCGATAGACGGCAGACCCCTTCTGCCGCCACACGTGACTCATGAGACCCTTCCAGTGGGGATAGCCATTGGTGCCGTTCACAGAGAGTCGGTCTGTCTCCAGGTTATTTCGTCTCCACACTACTCGGTGGTCTTGGGGTACCCCTGGCTCCAGAAGCATAATCCGACTTTCGATTGGAGATCGGTCGAGATCCTCTCGTGGTCACCGCAGTGTGGGGCTAGTTGCATCCATGGGCCTGTCAAGTTGCTGTGTACTTCCTCGGACTCTCTGTTGCCTCCTGAATACGAAGAGTACCGGGATGTATTCGATAAGGTGCGCGCGGTTGCCCTACCTCCGCACCGCCCATACGATTGTGCCATAGAGTTACAATCCGGTGCCGTTCCTCCTCGTGGCAAAGTCTATCCACTGTCGGTAGCGGAGAATGAGGCCATGGAGGAGTACGTGAGGGAGGCGCTTTCACGCGGACACATTCGCAAATCCTCGTCCCCGGCAGGGGCTGGATTTTTCTTTGTGAAAAAGAAGGGCGGCGAGTTGAGGCCTTGCATCGATTACAGGGGTCTCAATCGCATCACGATCAAGAACGCTTACCCGATACCCTTGATTTCCGAGCTGTTCGATCGCCTCAAAGGGGCCACGGTCTTTACCAAACTCGACCTGAGGGCGGCATATAACCTGGTAAGGATCAAGGCGGGCGATGAGTGGAAGACCGCGTTTAACACCAGGACCGGTCATTATGAATCCTTGGTTATGCCCTTTGGGTTGTGCAATGCGCCCGCAGTCTTCCAGGAATTCATCAACGATGTTTTCCGTGACCTGTTGCAGCAGTGTGTGGTGGTCTATTTGGATGACATCTTGGTATATTCTGCATCCATGGAGGCCCACATTCTGGATGTCAGACGAGTGTTGCAACGCTTACGAGAGAACAAGCTGTTCGGTAAGCTTGAGAAATGCGAATTTCACCGATCCCAGGTAACCTTCTTAGGTTACATCATTTCCGCTGAGGGGTTCTCCATGGATCCTGAGAAGGTTTCGGCTGTCTTACAGTGGCCCCAGCCCAGTGGGCTTCGTGCCCTGCAGCGCTTTTTGGGCTTCGCCAATTATTATCGGAAGTTCATCAGGGACTTTTCCATGCTAGCCAAGCCTCTCACGGATCTGACCAGGAAGGGCAGTAATCCTCAGGTCTGGCCGCTCGAGGCCATCCGAGCTTTTGAGGCTCTAAAGTCCCCCTTTGTGTCGGCTCCGATTCTGTCGCATCCCAACCCTGGGTTGCCTTTTGTCCTCGAGGTGGACGCGTCTGAGACGGGAGTAGGCGCCCTCCTGTCTCAGCGTAGAACACCAGAGGGTCCTCTGCTTCCTTGTGGGTTTTACTCCCGGAAACTGTCTTCCGCGGAGTGCAACTATCAGATTGGTGACAGGGAGTTATTGGCCATCGTGCAGGCCCTTAAAGAATGGAGGCACTTGCTCGAGGGCTCGGTGGTTCCGGTTCTCATCCTGACGGACCACAAGAATCTGACCTACCTCTCTGAGGCCAAGAGATTGACACCACGTCAGGCCAGATGGGCTCTGTTCTTGTCACGTTTTAATTACGTGGTCTCCTACCTACCCGGCTCCAAGAACATCAGAGCGGATGCCTTATCATGGCAGTACTCCGAGCTGTCCGGGGAGGAGTCGATTCCGACTACGGTCATACCCCCGAATCAGATCCTGGCCGCTATTCGCACCAGCCTGACTTCTCCTCTGGGTGAGCAGATTTTGGCGGCTCAATCTGGTGCTCCCTCTGGGAGACCCAACGGCAGATGTTTTGTGCCTGAGGAGTTGCGCACTCGGTTGTTGCGAACCTACCATAACTCCAAGGCCGCGGGGCACCCTGGAAAGAATCAGCTGTCCTGGGCGGTTTCACGTCTGTTCTGGTGGCCTTCTCTACGTTCCGACATCGCCGCATATGTAGCGGCATGCTCCGTTTGTGCCCAGAGTAAGTCCCCTCGGCACCTTCCGTTGGGCCTTTTGCAACCCATAGCCACCGGGGAGCGTCCATGGTCACACCTGGGGATGGATTTCATTGTGGACCTCCCTGCATCCCGAGGCCATACGGTCATTCTCATGATTGTGGATCGGTTTTCCAAAATGTGCCACTGTGTTCCTCTCAAGAAGTTACCCTCTGCACAAGAGTTGGCCTCGATTTTTGCCAGGGAGGTCTTCCGGTTGCACGGTTTGCCCAAGGAGATTGTGTCGGATCGGGGGAGTCAGTTTGTGTCCAGGTTCTGGCGCGCCTTTTGCTCCCAGTTGGGGATTCATCTCTCTTTCTCCTCGGCCTACCACCCTCAGTCCAATGGGGCCGCAGAACGATCCAATCAGGCCTTGGAGCAATTCCTTCGTTGCTATGTCTCCGATCACCAAGACAATTGGGTTGACCTCCTGCCTTGGGCTGAGTTTGCCAGGAACACGGCGGTGAACTCTTCCTCTGGGACGTCTCCCTTCATGGGCAATTATGGGTTCCAACCTGCCGTGTTACCGGAGGTATTCTCTCCCCAGGATATTCCGGCTGTGGAGGATCACCTTTCCGTCCTACGTGCTTCTTGGGTACAGATCCAGAGGTCCCTTGAGGTCTTTGCGCAGCGCCAGAAACTCCAGGCTGATCGCAGACGAGCGCCCGCTCCTTCCTACCAGGTCGGAGACCGCGTATGGTTGTCTACCCGCAACCTCAACCTTCGAGTGCCCACTCCCAAGCTGGCGCCTCGCTTTGTTGGTCCCTTCCGAGTGCTTCGCAGGGTAAACCCGGTAGCCTATGCCCTTGCGCTTCCTCCTGGCATGCGGATCTCCAACGTGTTTCATGTCTCCCTGTTGAAGCCACTGGTGTGTAATCGTTTCACTTCCTCGATTCCTCGGCCTCGTCCGGTCCAAGTGGGCAATCGTGAGGAGTATGAGGTGAGCAATATCCTGGACTCACGCCTGGTCCGCGGCCGGGTGCAGTTTTTGGTCCATTGGCGTGGTTATGGTCCAGAGGAGCGTTCCTGGGTTCCCTCCGCAGATGTCCATGCTCCTGTCTTGCTCCGAGCCTTCCACGCACGCTTCCCTCAGAAACCGTTCCTTACTCCGCGGAGGAGGGGCCCTTGAGGGGGAGGTACTGTCATGGTCTTACCTCCTTGCTGTTCCCTTCGTTTGACATGTGCTGGCGGCCATCTTGGTTTCTGGGTTGACTTGTAGCCTCCCACCCTGCGGCTCCTCCTTCCCACTGGGAGGAGCTGGATGCCTAGCTCATATATATAGGAGGTCTGTGGCTTCAGTTCCTTGCTTGGTCCTCCTGTGTTCACATGCTTCCAAGACTGCTGCTGCTTCTGGTTCCTGATCCTGGCCTCGTCTGACTACCCCGTTGGTTCCTGATTCCGGCTTCGTCTGACTACCCCGTTGGTTCCTGATTCCGGCTTCGTCTGACTACCCCGTTGGTTCCTGTTCCTGGCTTCGTCTGACTACCCTTCTGGTTCCTGACCTCTGTCTCCGCAAGACCCTGCTTCGGTTTAGCCATCCGTTTGGACTTTGCTTACGGCTTGCTCTTCAATAAAACCTTCTTATTTTCCACTTATCTCTTGTTGTACGTCTGGTTCATGGTTCCATGACAAAGGGCCTACAGCTGAGCAGACCATATGAAACATTGGAGATGAGGGCCTGAAGGTGAGCGAACCCCATAAAACATTTTAGTGAGGGCCTACAGCTGAGCAGACCGTATGAAATATTGGAGGTGAGGGCCTACAGCTGGGCAGACCGTATGAAACATTGCAGGTGAAGGCCTGAAGGTGAGCAAACCCCATAAAACATTGTAGTGAGGGCCTACAGGTGAGCAGACCGTATGAAACATTGAAGGTGAGGGCCTACAGGTGAGCAGACCGTATGAAACATTGGAGTGAGGGCCTACAGGTGAGCAGACCGTATGAAACATTGTACTGAGTGCATATATACTGTATGGAACAGGAGGAGGAGGAGGAGTAAACAAGATTCAAACATATACCCTTTTTTGGAGGTGAAAAGGGGGATTCTGAATCTTGTGGATTGAGTACCGTATTTTTCACCGTATAAGACGCACCGGCGTATAAGACGCACCTAGGTTTTTGGGGAGGAAAATAAGAAAAAAATATATTTTGAACTAATTGTGGTCTGTGGGTGATGCACTGTTATGGGGATCTGTGGATGACGCACTGTTATGGGGGATCTGTGGGTGACACTTATAGGGGATCCTCTCTGGATGGCGCTGTTATGAGGATCTGTGTATGACAGTTATGGTGGGGATCTGTGGATGACACATATATAGCATCTTATGCTTTGTGTCATCCACAGATCCCCTCCATAAGTGTGGGGGTCGCATTTGCTTTTATAATGGGGGTGGGGGTCGCATCTGCATTTATAATGACAGCGGGGCCCGTGCAGTGACTGTATTCTACTACACGGGCCCCGCTTACTGTACAATCATATCCCTAATACCGTAGTTAATTGTTGTGTGCACTGCATGTAAAAGCATAATGAGCGATGATGAGCGCTATTACTTACAATTAGAAGCGCTTGCCGTTCGGAGCAGGGAGGAGGGAGGAGGCAGGAGGCAGGCCGGGAGGACGGGCGCTGGCAGTGTGAGTCATCCGTCATGCGCCCACGCCGCCTGCTTCATTCATGAAGCAGGCGGCGCAGGCGCGTGACGTATGACTCACACTGCCAGCGCCCGTCCTCCCGGCCTGCCTCCTCCCTCCTCTCTGCTCCGAACGGCAAGCGCTTCTAATTGTAAGTAATAGCGCTCATCATCGCTCATTATGCTTTTACATGCAGTGCACACAACAATTAACTACGGTATTAGGGATATGATTGTACAGTAAGCGGGGCCCGTGTAGTAGAATACAGTCACTGCACGGGCCCCGCTGTCATTATAAATGCAGATGCCGCCCCCAGCCCCTCCTCCCTCACAGCTGATATACCCGCCGCACGGCATCGCGGCGGGTGTATCATTGAAAACTAAGCAAAATCGGCTACATTCGCCGTATAAGACGCACTGCTATTTCCCCCCCACTTTTGGGGGGGAAAAAGTGCGTCTTATACGGCGAAAAATACGGTACATTGTAAAATAAACATTCAATTGCGTGTTTGTTCCTTATTATCTCAGCGTTCCTCTGGTGGAGAGGAGAAGTCAGGGGCAATCCAGGCCTTGTTCATTTTTATCTGAGTCAACCTGTCAGCATTGCCATTGGACAAGCGGATACGCTTATCTGTTAAGATGCCACCAGCAGCACTAAATACATGCTCAGACAAAACGCTGGCGGCAGTGCAGGCCAACACCTTCACCATTTTCCAAAACTTTTCCCTCCTTGTACCACTAGGCTGCGCTTCAGGGTGAGGTTGCTGGCGTGGTGTCATGAAAGTGTCCCATGCCTTGGAGAGTGTTGCCCTGCCTTTGTTGGAACTGCTGTGTGTTACCATTGTCTCCCTTCCCCGGTTGCCTAAGGAAGTACGGACTCTGCCTTCAGCAGCTTTGTCAGATGGAAAATTCCGGAGCAATCTCTCAACAAGTACCTTCTCGTATTGCACCATTTTACTTGTCCTCTCCACCACAGGAATGAGAGATGAGAAGTGTTCTTTGTAGCGGGGGTTGAGAAGGGTGAACACCCAGTAATCCATGTTATCTAAAATGCGTATAACACAAGGGTCGTGGGTAAGGCAGCCTAACATTAATTAAACCATGTGTGCCAGAGTACCAACAGGCAAGATGTCGACATCAGGATGACTCTCCATCTCCTCTTCCTCCTCCTCCTCTTCGGCCCATCCACGCTGAACAGATGGAATTAAAGTTCCATGGGTACTAGCCTCAGTAGCAGAGGCAACAGTCTCCATCTCCTCCTCCTTCTCTTCACGGTCCAATTCGTGCTGAGAAGACGAACTGTGGGTGGTCTGGGTATCACCCTGTGAGATGTTCTCCCCCAGTTCCTCATCTGCCACATTCAGAGCATCGTCCTTAATTGTGAGCAGTGATAGTTTGAGTAGACAGAGCAGTGGGATGGTTACGCTGATAATAACCATCTGTGTGGATTCTTCAAAGTTTTTTTAAAATCTCACATAGGTCTGACATCATTACCCACTCCTCGCTTGTGAATAGTGGCAGTTGACTTAAAGGGAACCTGTCACCAGGATTTTGGGTATAGAACTGAGGACATGGGTTGCTAGATGGCCACTAGCACATCCACAATATTCAGTCCCCATAGCTCTGTGTGCTTTTGTTGTGTAAAAAAAAACGATTTGATACATATGCAAATGAACATTAAAGAGTCATATCTTACTTGTGTGACCAGAGAAGAGTCATATTTTCAAGCTCTGACTCATCTCAGGTTAATTTGCATATGTATCAAATCGGTTTTTATACACAATAATAGCACACAGAGCTATGGGGACTGGGTATTGCGGATGTGCTAGCGGCCATCTAGCAACCTATGTCCTCAGCTCTATACCTAAAATTCTGGTGATAGGTTCCCTTTAAAGGGAACCTGTCACCGGGATTTTGTGTATAGAACCTGTCACCGGGATTTTGTGTATAAAAACTGCGATTTGATACATATGCAAATTAACCTGAGATGAGTCCTGTCCCTGACTCATCTTACATAGGACTCATCTCAAGTTAATTTGCACATGTATCAAATGCTAGCGGACATCTAGCAACCCATGTCCTCAGCTCTATACACAAAATCCCGGTGACAGGTTCCCTTTAAAAGGTGACGACCATGTTGCAGCTGGTATTCCGCCTTCACTTGTAGCTCTCGTAAATTGGGGTATGTTTTGATAAACCGCTGAACCACTAAGTTTAAGACTTGGGCTAGGCATGGGATGCGTGTCAGGTTGCCGAGCACCAAAGCCGCCACCAAGTTATGGCCATTGTCAGAAACAACCATTCCTGGTTGTAGGTTGAGTGGAGAGTCCCTTATACCCTGCCAAAGCTCTGCAGCTGTGTGCTGTTTGTCCCCTAAGCAGATCAACTTCAACATGGCCTGTTGACGCTTACCCACAGCAGTGCTACACTGCTTCCAGCTAGCAACTGATGGCTGATGGCTGCTGGAGGTGGAAGTGGAGGAGGATGAGGCAGAAGAGGAGGAGAAGTGGGTGTTGGAGCCAGTAACATGCTGCTGCGGAGACCGTGATAGACGTAGGGCCCACAATCCTGGGTGTTGGTAACACCTGTGCCATCCCAGAGTATGACTCACTCCCGGCCTCCACCACATTCACCCAGTGTCCGATCAGGGAAATGTAGCATCCCTGGCCGCCAGCGCTTGTCCATGTGTCCGTGGTTAAGTGGACCTTCCCAGTAACTGTGTTGGTCAGGGCACGGGTAATGTTCTGGGACACATGCTGGTGTAAGGCGGGCATGGCACACCGTGAAAAATAGTGGCGCCTGGGGACTGCGGAAGTCCTCAGTGTCCACAAGCCTATATGGCAACATTTCAAGGGCTAGTAATTTTGAAAGTTGGCAATTAAGTGCTATGGCCTGTGGGTGGGTATTTGCGCTTGCGTTCAAATGACTGTGGTATGGACATTTGGACGCTGCACTGAGACAAGGAAGTGGATGTTCTTGCTGCTGGTTCATTCGAAGGTCCAGGTGCAAGACGAGAGGCATCCGGGCCTGCGACTTGGACAGGGGATTGGGCAGCACGTAACACAGGGAAAGAGGAGGCAGTGGTGTGACCCGCAGACCCAGATTGTGGACCCAGGTGTTTGGCCCACTTAGTAGGGTGCTTGGATGCTTTGTGGTGGATCATGCTGGTGGTGGTGAGGTTGCCAGTGTTGATGCCTCGGCTCATTTTGGTACCACACAGGTTGCAAACTACTACTCTTTTGACCTCTGCACTTTCCTCAAAAAAGCGCTATACTGCGGAACACCTACCCCTTGTTAAGGTTGATTTACGCATGGGCGTGATCGGTGTAACGGTTGCGGGCCTATTTGGCGTGGGCCGACTTCTCCCTTTTGCAACCCCACTGCCTCTTCCAGCCTTTTGCGGTGCTGTGGCTCTCTCCCCCTCTGTACTGCTGTCCTTGCTTGGCTTTTCACCTTCCCATGCTCTGTAAGTGCAGTATTAATACTGGAGGGCTCGTCTACTAATGGAGGCACTCTTGGGGAGCATTATCGTCCAACACCTCCTCTTCCACTTCCTCACTCTGATCATCCTCCTGTCTTGACCTAACCACAACCTCAGTGATTGACAACTGTGTCTCATCGTCATCAACCTCGTTAACTAATGATTGACGATTACCACCGTCATCTTCTTGAGACTGTGAAGGCTCAAGAGGTTGGGAATCAGGGCACAATATCTCAGGTCCCTCTTCAAGTATGCTGGCCGTGAGGGTCAAATCTAATAGTGGAGCTGAAAAGAGCTCCTGGGAATATCCGAGTGTGGGATCACTCATTTGGCAGGCCTCTCCATGGTGGGAGGAAGGATGATCTGAGCAAGGAGTTGGCTGACCAGACTCTTGGCTCCAGAGACTGGACTTGGTGGAAGAGAGGGTGATGCTTAGCCGACTGGAAGCATTATCATCAGCAAGCCAACCGACCAACTGTTCGCACTGGTCTGACTTGGACAGTGTTGTACATAAAGCTGGGTACGGTTTTATAACTTTTTTTTTTGTGCACTGGCAGCAGGCACAGTTTAATTGCGCCCAGTGCCCCGACCTCTGCCTGAACCATCAGCATAACACACACTTCCCTGTCCCTTAATGCTGGCCTTCTTCATATTTATGGATTTTTTACTGGTTGCGACGCTGTTTTTTTTTTACTGTCCACAAAAGACAGTTTTCAGATACATGTATGACAGTATATGACACAGAACATCACAGATTTTGGGCAGTATTTTAGCCACAGATTATTGAAATCTGCAGTACAGACACTGTTTTATGATGTTGTTTATATTTATGAATATATTCCCAATATATGGGCCTGAAGAGCACAGACGGTACAGAATGCAATGCACTGCGATTAACGTTTTAAACCGCAGACAAGAAAACTGGGTGCTGATTTAGTGAAATGTGTATATATACTGATGTTTAATTTCTCCAAATATATAGGCCTAAATCACTCAGATAAACTGTTTCTGCCGTAGACAAGAAAACTGGGTGCAAAATGCTGTGAAATTTGTATATACAGTACAGACGGATCCGCTTGAAGATTGAGCCACATTGTGGCATCTTCAAACGGATCCGTCCCCATTGACTTACATTGTAAGTCTGGACGGATCCGCACGCCTCCGCACGGCCAGGCGGACACCCGAACGCTGCAAGCAGCGTTCAGCTGTCCGCCTGTCCGTGCGGAGGCGAGCGGAGCGGAGGCTGAACGCCACCAGACTGATGCAGTCTGAGCGGATCCGCCTCCATTCAGACTGCATCAGGGGTGGACGGCTGCGTTCGGGTCCGCTCGTGAGCTCCTTCAAACGGAGCTCACGAACGGAATACCGAACGCTAGTGTGAAAGCAGCCTTAAAGTAATGATGGCCACTCGTTTTTCTTTACTTAGCTGCTTTTTTCTTGCCATAATACAAATTCTAACAGTCTATTCAGTAGGACTATCAGCTGTGTATCCACCTGACTTCTCCACAACACAACTGATGGTCCCAACCCCATTTATAAGGCAAGAAATCCCACTTATTAAACCTGACAGGGCACACCTGTGAAGTGAAAACTATTTCAGGTGACTACCTCTTGAAGCTCATCAAGAGAATGCCAAGAGTGTGCAAAGCAGTAATCAAAGCAAAAGGTGGCTACTTTGAAGAACCTAGAATATGACATATTTTCAGTTGTTTCACACTTTTTTGTTATGTATATAATTCCACATGTGTTAATTCATAGTTTTGATGCCTTCAGTGTGAATCTACAATTTTCATAGTCATGAAAATAAAGAAAACTCTTTGAATGAGAAGGTGTGTCCAAACTTTTGGTCTGTACTGTATATTGATTTTCACTTTTTCCCAATATATGGGATTGAAGCACTCAGACAGTATAGAAATGCAATGCGCTGCGATAAACGGTTTCTAGCGCAGACAAGAAAACTGTGTGCAGAGTCAGTGAAATATGTATATATTTATTAATTTTCACTTTTTCCCAATATATGGGATTGAACACTCACATGGTATAGAAATGCAATGTGCTGCGATAAACGGTTTTCATGCCGCTCTACAGAGCACTAGTGAGACCTCATTTGGAGTATTGTGCTCAGTACTGGAGACCATATCTCCAGAAGGATATTGATACTTTGGAGAGAGTTCAGAGAAGAGCTACTAAACTGGCACATGGATTGCAGGATAAAACTTACCAGGAAAGATTAAAGGACCTTAACATGTATAGCTTGGAAGAAAGACGAGACAGAGGGGATATGATAGAAACTTTTAAATACATAAAGGGAATCAACAAGGTAAAAGAGGAGAGAATATTTAAAAGAAGAAAAACTGCTACAAGAGGACATAGTTTTAAATTAGAGGGGCAAAAGGTTTAAAAGTAATATCAGGAAGTATTACTTTACTGAGAGAGTAGTGGATGCATGGAATAGCCTTCCTGCAGAAGTGGTAGCTGCAAATACAGTGGAGGAGTTTAAGCATGCATGGGATAGGCATAAGGCTATCCTTCATATAAGATAGGGCCAGGGGCTATCCATAGTATTCAGTATATTGGGCAGACTAGATGGGCCAAATGGTTCTTATCTGAAGACACATTCTATGTTTCTGCCACAGACAAGAAAACGGGGTGCAGATTAAGTGAAATTTGTATATATATTGATTTTAACTTTTTCCCCATATATGGGATTGAACACTCAGACAGTATAGAAATGCAATGCGCTGCGATAAACGGTTTCTGCCGCAGACAATAAAACTATGTGCAGAATCAGTGAAATTTGTATATATATTGATTTTCACTTTTTCCCAATAAATGGCCCTGAAGTGCACAGACTGTATTCTAATGCAGAGCACTGAGATTAATGGGTTAAACAGCTGACAGCAAAAATGTGGTCAGATTCTGGGACAAAAAAAAATATTGTTTTCACTGATATTCTTCCTATCTATGCCCCTGATACACAGAATGTATTGGACAGATGTCAGAAGTCACTGCTGACACCGTCTTTTGAGATGAAGCGATTTTTTTGGGAAAAAATAAATAAATAAAAAAGGTGCAAATCTGCACTTTAAATTGCTGCCAACACACAGTAGTCCTTAAAAGGACTTTTGGGTCTTAAAAACATCTTGATCACAACCTCCCTACACTGTCCCTTCCTAACAGCAGCTCTCCCTGACCCGATGACGTGTTCCGGCCAGCCAATCAAGTAGAAAACATGGCTAATGGCATTACAATGATGGCAATACTTACCAGCATGCTTATTGGCTGCTTAGAAGGCGCCAAAAGTGCGGAGAGGAGACTCAAGCATGGCGCTAGAGCACATGTGGTACTCGGCCGAGCACTCGGATCTGCAGAGCATAGCGATGCTCAAGCCGAAGCGGTACTCGGCCGAGCATGCTCGCTCATCACTCGTAATGTTATTTACATGGGACTGCATGTTGTAGGTAGCTGGTGAGGGGTGTTTTTTTTACATGGGACTGTATGTTGAAGGTGTCTGGGAGAGGGAGTGATATTATTTACATGGGACTGAATATTGAGGGGGTAATGCTCTTTACATGGGATGGTATGTTGAAGGCGACTGGGGAGGGGGTGATGTTTTTTACATGGGACTGTATATTGGAGGGGGCAGGAGAGATGTGTGATGTTATTTACATGGGACTGTATTTTGAAGGGGCTGAGGAATTATAATTTCTGAGGACAGTAAACAGAGAAATATAACTACAGGGGGCACTGCAGGGGGCAATATAAATACTGGGGCGCTTCAGGAAGAGCATTATAACAGTAGAGGGCAATATAAATACCGGGGGCACTTCAGGGGGAGCATTATAACTGTAGGGGGCAATATAAATAATGGGGGCACTGTGGGTGCATTATAACAGTAGGGGGCGATATAAATACTGGGGCACTACAGGGCGAGCATTATAACAGTAGGGGGCATTATAAATGCTGGGGGGCAATGTGGGGGCATTTTAAATCCAGGGGACATTAGGCGTTCTTATTACTACTGGGGGCTCTATAAGAGGGACTTATAGATCCACATTATTTCCACTAAGAGCATTTACGGGGGCCTTTTTACTACTGAGGGGTCTGTAGATAGCTTTGTTATCACTGGGGAAACAATAGTCGTCCTTATGTGTACTGGGGGCTCTGTAAGTGCAGTATTAATACTGGAGGGCTCGTCTACTAATGGAGGCACTCTTGGGGAGCATTATCACGGTTGAGGGCACTGTAGGGGGCAGTATTACTAATGGGGGCATTCTAGAAGGATATTACGATTGGTGGGACTATGAGGAGTACTGTTACTATGGGGGATACTCATTTTTTTTCAGGATAGTATTTGGCAGTACAGAAAAGGTAAAAATCTAAGATGTTTGTGTGTCACACTCTGCAGAGATGAGGCGCGGCTAAGAGAAGTTGTCCAGACCGAATGGAGAAGATGATGACAGAGAAGATCTACATCAGAGTAGACATTACCTGGGAGACACTGGATGTGAGACGTACATGCTGCTGTATAGCTGTACAGCAAGTACAGTAAAATGTCTTTAGTGCTAGTGTTGGGCTGGGGGGTGTAGGACAGTTGGCCGACTTAGAGAATTGAGCCATATGCATTGGGGATTTGGCCCCGGATATTTTGAGACCCTAGCAATGCCCCTGCTATAGGACTAAAACCAGGATAAGTTAGTGTATTGACTAATAATTGGTGTCAAATGTCCACTGGATTTGGAAGACAAGAAACCATTAGAATATTTGGCTTCAGTAGAATGTAAAGCACAGAAGCCACATTGTAAAGGGTCAGTGAGCACAGTGATCCATACTTACAGTACAGACCAAAAGTTTGTACACACCTTCTCATTCAAAGAGTTTTCTTTATTTTCATGACTATGAAAATTGTACATTTACACTGAAGGCATCAAAACTATGAATGAACACATGAACAAAAAAGTGTGAAACAACTGAAAATATGTCATATTCTAGGTTCTTCAAAGTAGCCACCTTTTGCTTTAAATACTGCTTTGCACACTCTTGGCATTCTCTTGATGAGCTTCAAGAGGTAGTCACCTGAAATGGTCTTCCAACAGTCTTGAAGGAGTTCCCAGAGATGCTTAGCACTTGTTGGCCCTTTTGCCTTCACTCTGCGGTCCAGCTCACCCCAAACCATCTTGATTGGGTTCAGGTCCGGTGACTGTGGAGGCCAGGTCATCTGGCGCAGCACCCCATCACTCTCCTTCATGGTCAAATAGCCCTTACACAGCCTGGAGGTGTGTTTGGGATCATTGTCCTGTTGAAAAATAAATGATGGTCCAACTAAACGCAAACCGGATGGAATAGCATGCCGCTGCAAGATGCTGTGGTAGCCATGCTGGTTCAGTATGCCTTCAATTTTGAATAAATCCCCAACAGTGTCACCAGCAAAACACCCCCACACCATCACACCTCCTCCTCCATGCTTCACGGTGGGAACCAGGCATGTAGAGTCCATCCGTTCACCTTTTCTGCGTCGCACAAAGACACGGTGGTTGGAACCAAAGATCTCAAATTTGGACTCATCAGACCAAAGCACAGATTTCCACTGGTCTAATGTCCATTCCTTGTGTTCTTTAGCCCAAACAAGAGTGTGCAAAGCAGTAATCAAAGCAAAAGGTGGCTACTTTGAAGAACCTAGAATATGACATATTTTCAGTTGTTTCACACTTTTTTGTTATGTATATAATTCCACATGTGTTAATTCGTAGTTTTGATGCCTTCAGTGTGAATCTACAATTTTCATAGTCATGAAAATAAAGAAAACTCTTTGAATGAGAAGGTGTGTCCAAAGTTTTGGTCTGTACTATACATTTTCTTGTTTGTCAACCATCTTCAATACGTCTTATGTAACCATGCAGATTTCAATGTACTAAACCAAAAAAGAAAGATCATAAGACTATAACTCTAATATATATAATAATCTTTATTTAAATAAAATATATAACTCTATTACAATAAATAGGAAAGAAAGGCACGGTGTAAATTAATACAGAAAAAGTTACATGAGGCACATTAATCAGATAAAGCACTCTGTCATAATAGCTGGGTATAGGCCAAAAGCAGATATATTAAACTGCGTATACAATGCTGAGTACAAAGCCCCAATTAGCACCGGGAAAGTCAGGGACAGGTATATCAAGCTGAATATATAAAGCTGAGTACATAGATAATAAGATAATACTCCACTCCACCAGGGCAACACAAAATATAAGCCCAAGGCAGATATATCAAGCTGAGTACATAAATAGTAATCCATTCCACTAGGGCAACACAGAATGTGAGCTCAAAACAGGTCTCTCAAGCTGGATATGAAGAGAGCTGGATATATAGATAATGCAGAGGAGTAAACCCTATGAAGCTGAATATATAAAGCTGAGTACATAGCTGATATAGGAGGCTCTAAGTATTATACTCTACCTCAAGCTAGATATATGATGCTGAATACATAAACAATGCAAAAGAGACAGATTACTATATTCTGCCAAAAAAGTGATAATATGATTGGCCAATGTGCTCTATGGAACATACACAGGTAGCACAGAAGATAATACTATTCAGATTCTCCACACAGCACATCTACATATAAGAAAAAGTAACCAGCTACTAAGGAGAAGGAGCCATATAAGGCTACAACAACCTACCCACCGACAAGATTTGAGATACACTGAGATGTCACCCCATGTACTAGTACTTCGACACGTGTTTTGCCCCTCAGGCTTCATCAGGAGGTGTTTATTTGAATAAAATGAGGGTATATATAAAGAAAAGAGGCGGGTACTAAATGATTGTAAGAGAAATCACATGAGACACACCATGAGTAGCACGGCTCCGTCATGATGGCTGATCCACATCTTCTCAGCACGTCCCCACATAAACACCGTGCATGTGCGGCGCATAAGGTCACATGTCACGGAGCGCATTCAGAGCATATAGCCATTAATAAGGCCGTGGGATATATATATATTTTTTACTTTTTTGTGTTTTTTATGATATCTTGATACCACATATTGACACTTCGAGATGAAATGTGATTGAAAAGAAAAGAGAAATAAAATATAATTGTGTGCAATGCATGAGACACGCTTGCCCATATGATTATGGGTTTGCGGTTGTTTGGTGCAAATGCATACATTATATGAATTTATATTTTTAAATATTAGTAGGCACTATATATTATATATGTATTTTATGGGGGAATATTGCTCTTGCTTTTGGAGCCTTAAAATATTTACACTATGCACCTTAATCACGTTATATTTAATCATGGAGCTTGTATAATAATGCTGCTAATTTGATTTAAATGTATTTTTTTTAAGTATATATCATGTTTAATTCATTTTTATTATTACTTTTTTTATTAATTAGTGATTGGTCATGATTATATTGTCACATACACATATGTTTCTTTTCTTTATTATATTCATGTGGGTAAATTTATATTAAATTATCATGAATATGGTCTCTCAGTGGTGCTTGTATTTATACTATGACCATGTAGTTTATCTAATTGGGATGTCACCCACTGTGTCTATATATGTGGAAGAGTTATATCCCACGGCCTTATTAATGGCTATATGCTTCATTTCTGATCACATGACTTAACAATCACATGATCACATCAAGATGCGGCCTGGTTCATGCGCTGTATGATCCCATCTGAATGCGCTCCGTCACATGTGACTTTATGCACCGCGCAAGCGCGTTGGTTACGTGGGGACGCGCTGAGAAGATGTGGATCAGCCGTCATGACGGAGCCGCATTACTCATGGTGTGTCTCATGTGATTTCTCTTACAATCATTTAGTACCCGCCTCTTTTCTTTATATATACCCTCATTTTATCCAAATAAACATCTCCTGATGAAGCCTGAAGGGCAAAATACGTGTCGAGGTACTAGTACATGGGGTGACATCTCAGTGTATCACAAATCATGTCGGTGGGTAGGTTGTTGTAGCCTTATATGGCTCCTTCTCCTTAGTAGGTGGTTACTTTTTCTTATATGTAGATGTGCTGTGTGGAGAATCTGAATAGTATTATCTTTTGTGTTACCTGTGTATGTTCCATAGAGCACATTGGCCAATCATATTATCACTTTTTGGCAGAATATAGTAATCTGTCTCTTTTTCATTATGTATTCAGCATCATATATCTAGATTGAGGTAAAGTATAATATTTAGAGCCTCCTATATCATCTATGTACTTAGCTTTATATATTCAGCTTCATAGTGTTTCCTGTATTATTCATGTACTCAGCTTTATACGTTCAGCTTAATATGTTTTTTTGTATTATCTATATATCCAGCTCTCTATATTTCTAGCTTGACCTGGAGACCTGTTTTGAGCTCACATTCTGTGTTGCCCTAGTGGAATGGATTACTATTTATGTACTCAGCTTTATACATTCAGCTTGATATACCTGTCCAGGGCTTTCCTGGTGGAGTGCAATAATTGGGGCTTTTTGTATTTTCTATGTACTTAGCTTTGTATATGCAGTTTATTATATCTGTTTTTGGCCTATACCCAGCTATTATGACATAGAGTGCTTTATCTGATTAATGCGCCTCATGCAATTTTTTTTCTGTATTAATTTCCACCGTGCCTTCTTTCCTATTTATTGTAATTGAGTCATATATTTTGATTAAATAAAGATTATTATGTATTTTAGTCCCATGATCTTTCTTTTTTGGTTTAGGATGTGATATTTTTGATATGGTGGCATTATTTGGAGAAGTATGAGGTTGTTGTAGGTTCTTAAGATTTCAATGTACAGCTTAACGTACTGCATGTCATAGAGCAGGGGGAGCTAGGCAAATTGTTTTGCAGAAAAAGATTCAGTACAAACTGTATTTCATTAGGATGAAACTGAGCATGTGCGGCCTTCTCAGTGAGCAGGTAAAAAAATAAGAAAACAAACAAACAGCAGGTGGCGCAATACAGATACATTTTAGTGAATACAAAAGCATTCAGATCTAGATGCTGGTTTGAAAACTGTAGAATATTTTTCATGGGACAACCCCTTTAAATTTCTTGTTGTGAAGGAGGTGGCCCTATCAGTGATTGACAGCCTTCCCTCTATGACTGTGTATACAGAGATAGCTGTCAGTCACTGATATGACGACCTCCTTGACTTAAAAGTCCAGAATGAGCAGGAATTTAAATGAGTGAAATAGAAGAATCATTTCCTATAAAACTATACACTCACCTAAAGAATTATTAGGAACACCATACTAATACGGTGTTGGACCCTCTTTTGCTTTCAGAACTGCCTTAATTCTACGTGGCATTGATTTAACAAATTGCTGATAGCATTCTTTAGAAATGTTGGCCCATATTGATAGGATAGCATCTTGCAGTTGATGGAGATTTGAGGGATGCACATCCAGGGCACAAAGCTCCTGTTCCACCACATCCCAAAGATGCTCTATTGGGTTGAGATCTGGTGACGGTGGGGGCCATTTTAGTACAGTGAACTCATTGTCATGTTCAAGAAACCATTTTTCCAGTCTTCAGCAGTCCAATTTTGGTGAGCTTGTGCAAATTGTAGCCTCTTTTTCCTATTTGTAGTGGAGATGAGTGGTACCCGGTGGGGTCTTCTGCTGCTGTAGCCCATCCGCCTCAAGGTTGTGCGTGTTGTGGCTTCACAAATGCTTTGCTGCATACCTCGGTTGTAACGAGTGGTTATTTCAGTCAACGTTGCTCTTCTATCAGCTTGAATCAGTCGGCCCATTCTACTCTGACCTCTAGCATCAACAAGGCATTTTCGCCCACAGGACTGCCGCATACTGGAGGTTTTTCCCTTTTCACACCATTCTTTGTAAACCCTAGAAATGGTTGTGCGTGAAAATCCCAGTAACTGAGCAGATTGTGAACTACTCAGACCGGCCCGTCTGGCACCAACAACCATGCCACGCTCAAAATTGCTTAAATCACCTTTCTTTCCCATTCTGACATTCAGTTTGGAGTTCAGGAGATTGTCTTGACCAGGACCACAACCCTACATGCATTGAAGCAACTGCCATGTGATTGGTTGACTAGATAATCGCATTAATGAGAAATAGAACAGGTGTTCCTAATAATTCTTTAGGTGAGTGTATATCAATCTTCTCAGCTCTGTAACATGAGTTACCTCCAAACTCAGAGTAATCATATGAAAACACTAAAATTGCAGGTTTCATTTATTCATTTTTTGTTCAAGTGTCTGAAATTTGATTTAATTTTAATTCATATACATGATATTTCATATCAAAGAAATGTTGGAACATCATTGTCTCTGTTTAAAGGGAGTCTGTCACCTCCATATGGCCATATACAGTGCTTACATGGCTCTGTAGCACACCTATACAGGATTGTAACGGTACCTTTGTTCTTTTCTTTAGAAAAAAACGAAGTTTAATTCATATGCAAATGAGCACTCGCAAGTGCCCAGGGGCGGCGTTCAGTGTGTAGGTGCCCAGGCTGCTCTGCCTTCTTTTCACTTTACTCCTCCCCAGCCTCTGCCTTTGCCCGCCCTCCAAGTCCGGACCTATCGATGAGGCAAGAGACTTGGAGGGCGGGCAAAGGAAGAGGCTGGGGAGGAATAAAGTGAAAAGAAGGCAGAGCAGCCTGGGCACCTACACACTGAACACCGCCCCTGGGCACTTGCGAGTGCTCATTTGCATATGAATTAAACTTTGTTTTTCCTGCTGGTGCAAGTCTAAAGACAAAGTCAAAGGTACCGTTACAATCCTGTATAGGTGTGCTACAGAGCCATGAAAGCACTGTATATAGCCATATGGAGGTGACAGACTCCCTACATTGTCCAATATTCCTCCATATCTTCTGTTGTCTGAACACTAAGGCTACTTTCACACTTGCGCTTGATCGGATCCCTTCTGAACGGATCCAATCATATTAATGCAGACCAGACGGAGGCTCCGTTCAGTACGGATCCGTCTGCATTAATAACTTAGAAAAAATTCTAAGTGTGAAAGCAGCCTGAGCGGATCCGTTCAGACTTTCAATGTAAAGTCAATGGGGGACGGATCCGCTTGAAGATTGAGCCATATGGTGACATCTTCAAGCGGATCCGTTCCCATTGACTTACATTGTAAGTCTGAACGGATCCGCTCGCCTCCGCACGGCCAGGCGGACAGCTGAACGCTGCAAGCAGCGTTCAGCTGTCCGCCTGTCCGTGCGGAGGCGAGCGGAGCGGAGGCTGAACACCGCCAGACTGATGCAGTCTGAGCGGATCAGCTCCATTCAGACTGCATCAGGGCTGGACGGCTGCGTTCGGGTCCGCTCGTGAGCCCCTTCAAACGGAGCTCACGAACGGACCCATGAACGCTAGTGTGAAAGTAGCCTTAATAACTTGCTTAATAATATCAATAACTTAATATCTTAATATCAATAACTTACTACTCGAACTGTGCTCATTAACCCCTTCACTACCGAGCTACTTTTCACCTTAAATCCCAGGCCAATTTTTGCAAATCTGACATACATCATTTGATGTGCTAATAACTTTGGAACGCTTTTACTTATCCAAGCAATTCTGAGGTTGTTTTTTCATGACCCATTGTACTTCATGACAATGGTAAATTTGAGTCAATATATTTCACCTTTATTAATAAAAGAATCCAAAAATTACCAAAAATTTTGAAATATTCACAATTTCTAAATTAGAATTTTCTACTTTTAAGACAGATATTAATACCTCATAAAATTGTTATCAGTCAACATTTCCTATATGTCTGCTTTATGTTAGCATAATTTTGTAAATGTAATTTTCTTTTTTCAGGATGTTAGAAGGCTTATAATTTTAGAAGCAATTTTTAAAATTTTCAACAAAATTTTCAAAACCATTCTTTTAAGCACCAATTCAGTTATAAATTGATTTTAAAAAGCTTACATAATGGAAACCACCCATAAATTACCCCATTTGAGAAACGAAACCCCTCAAATTATTCAAAACTGATGTTACAAATTTTGTTAACACTTGAGGTGTTCCACAAGAATTAAAGGAAAATGGAGGTGGAATTCCAAAATTTTAATTTTTTTGTAGATTTTTTATGTTAAGCAATATTTTTCTTGCAACACAGCAAGGGTTAACAGCAAAATAAACCTCAGTATACATTACTCTGATTCTGCAGTTTACAGAGATACCCCATATGTGGTGGTAAACTGCTCTATGGGCACGTGGCAGTGGTCATAAAGAAAGGAGCACCATATGGATTTTGGAGGCAGATTTTGCTAGAATGGTTTTTAAGCACCTTTTTGTATTTGAAGAGACCTTTACATACCCCTACAGTGGAAACCCTCAAAAAGTGACCCCATTTTGGAACCGACATCCCTTAAAGAACATATTAAGGGGGATACTGACCACTTTGACCCCCTAAGTGTTTTATGGAATTTGGCTGTAAAAAATGAAAAGATTCATTTCTTCCAATAAAACTTTAGTTACTTTAGCCCCAAATTTTTCATTTTCACAAGGTGTAACAGGAGAAAAAGCACCCCATAATTTGCTACCCATTTCTCCTGAATACAGCAACACCCCACATGTAGTAGTAAACTGCTCTGGGGGCACATGGCACAATTCAAAATGGAAGGAGCACCATATGGATTTTGCAGCACAGATTTTAATGGATTGGTTTATGGGTGCAATTATTTTTTATTTTTTGAGTGATTGTCTTATGTGTAGGGTCATTTTTTGTGGGATGAGGTGATGTTTTCATTGGTACAATTTTGGGGTACATAAGACTTTTTGATCGCTTGGTATTGCACTTTTTGTGAGGTAAGGTGACAAAAAAATGTCTGTTTTGGCATTTTTTTTATTATACTTTTTTTACAGCATTCACCTGAAGGGCATATCATATGATATTTGTATAGAGGAGGTTGTTATGAACATGGCAATACCCAATTTTTTTAGCAGAATAAAGTCATGTTTTTGAGTTACCATTTTCTGAGAGCCATATTTTTTTGGGGGGGGGGGGGCAATTGTCTTAGGTTGGGGCTTATTTTATGCGGGATGAAATGATGGTTTGATTGGTACCATTTTGGGATACTTAGGCCTTTTTGATCGCTTAGTATTACACTTTTTGTGAGGCAAGGTGACCATAAAAAGGCTGTTTTGGCACAGTTTTTTTTTTTTTTTTAGGGCGTTTCCCTAATGGGGTGGATCATGTGATATTTTTATAGAGCCAGTCAATACAGATGCAGCGATACCGTATATGTCGACTTTTCTTTTTTTCCCTATTTTTCCCTATTTTTTACAATTTTCTTAACTTAATTTTCAATTTTCAACTTCAACTTTAGGGGTCTGATCCCCTGTACAATGCATTACAATACATCTGTATTGTAATGCATTGGCTGTAAGTGTGTTACACACTGTAATACACTTCAGCCTGCTTGCCTGTGAGATCCAGGGGGCTCCCTTCCCAGTCATCGGGTCCCCGTCACAGCAGCGCGGTGACCCGATGGACATCGGGACCCGACAGAGATACCGCATGTGCAGCGGTCTGCTATGACTGACCCTGGCATTGCAAGGGGTAATGGGTCGGCATTGTTGTTTTCACTTATGTAGAGGCATACAGCAGGAGTCTGGCTATCGGTGACTGCTGAACCTCTGCAGCTGATCAGGCAGTTGCAGCTCCTGCGCCCACCCAATCAGCGCGACCTAGCTGTACGGTGCTGGAATTTTAAACACAGTCCGCAGCGCCATACAGTTACGGCGCTGGTCCAGTACAGGGTAAGAGAAATTTTTACCTGTCTAGATGTTTGTCCAATATATAACTTCCCTCACAGATACTTGAGACAATAAATCCTATTACTTGTTTCACAAGTGACAAAGCACCATATTGGTATCTTGCATCTATTGTGTTAGTGCATTATTATCTGTTTTCTGTGACTTTTGTTCTCATAAATGTAGCCATGGACATCTGCATATTTATTTATCATATCGTGCAGGATGTTTTTATCTTAGTTTTTTTCTCTGTGATTTTTGCTTAGTTGGTAGTATAGACTTGAGGGAGTGGCACCTTTAAATGTGAATGCGCTTCTATTTTATCCTGGGAGTAGCATTCTTGTGCACTTTTGCCTCAGCTATCTAACAGACCACCTTGATTAGGTGTTACATATAGCTGTGCTTGCTCTTCCTCTTAGCAGTTGCTAGATGCACATAGGGGTGACTAGGAGCAGGACACTATATGTGCAGGGCCTACTCTCCTAAACATAGATGCCCAACGGCAATAGTAGGTTTAGCGTAGGACCTGCCTGACTGAGACCACCATGGGGGGGGGGGGGGGGGGGGATATGTGGCACAGATGTATTGATCAAAAGACTCAGATTTTATCATATCAGAGTGAGGGCTTATAGTACATATATAATGCTTGCATCTGTTGTGTTAGTGCATTATTATTAGTGTTGATCGAGCACCAAAGTGCTCGGGTGCTCGAGTAGAACACTTTGGGATGCTCGGGTGCTCTACAGAGCACCCGAGCACAATGGAAGTCAATGGGAGAACCCGAGCATTAAACCAGACACCCCCTGCTCTGTAGAGGGGAGGGTGTCTGGTTCACAGGAAAAGGTCAGAAATTGATGGAAACACCACTAAAATGGTTTGGGAACAGCATGGAGAGGATGTCTGGATGCATCTTGGACTCCCAGGTTGCTGCTGGGAACGATGATGTCCAAGTAGTATGCCACTTTTACAGACTCACAATAATACGCACAAAACCAAAGATAAAATCAATTTTAGAGGAAAAATTGTTAGGAAACATTCTTTCCTGAATATTTACTTGTATATAAAGTGCAAGTGCTGCCAAAAATTACAAGGAAGAGGCACTCCTATACAACCTGTATAGTACATAAAGGAGGGTCTTATTCACATTGTGGTATAATTATTCAGGTAGTGGGACTCCTACACTCATAAAGCCTATGCACTAAGTGAAAGGGCTGCCAAGAATTACAAGGAACCGGCATTCCAATACACCCTTTATTACACATAAAGGAGGGCATCATGCACACTCTTGAAAAATTATGATTGCTGGCCTGCTGGTGACCCTCAAAAACATTTGGAGCAAGGGCCTGCTGGTGACCCTCTAAAACATTAGGGGCGAGGGCCTGCTGCTAATCTGACCATCTAAAACATTAGGGGTGAGGGTCTGCTGCCGAGCTGACCCTCTAAAACATTAGGGGAGAGGGCCTGCTGCTGAGCTAACCCTCTAAAACATTAGGGTCGAGGGCCTGCTGCTGATGTGACCATCTAAAACATTATGGGCGAGGGCCTGCTGGTGACCCTCTAAAACATTTGGGGTGAGGGTCTGCTGCTCAGCTGACCCTCTAAAATATTAGGAGCGAGGGCAGTCTAATAAGCATTTTAATATGATGGAGGAGGAGGAGAACAAGAAAAGGAAGATCTAACCATATACCCTTTTTTGTGGTGGAAGGGGAGCATGGAAATAACAGTGTATTCAATGCACCAAAAAAAACACATTTAAAGTGCCTTTCTGTTCAGCCGCTTTCCTCTGGTGGAGTAGAAAAGTCAGGGGCAATCCAGGCCTTGTTCATTTTGATAAGAGTCAACCTGTCAGCATTTTCAGTTGACAGTTAGATGCGCTTATCAGTTATTATGCCCCCAGCAGCACTAAATACCCGCTCTGATAAAACACTGGTGGCAGGGAAGGCCAGCACCTCCAAGTCATAGAGCACCAGTTCGTGCCACGTGTCCAGCTTTGACACCCAATAGTTGTAAGGCACAAAGTGATTACTGAAGACACTGACACTCTCTGCTACGTACTCTTTCACCATCTTCTAAAACGTTTCCCTTCTTGTGACACTAGGCCGCGCATCAGGGTGAGGGTGCTGGCGGTGTGTCATGAAACTGTCCCAGGCCTTGGAAACTGTTGCCCTGCTTCTGTTGGAACTGCTGTGTGTTCCCCTCGTCTCCCCTCCTTGGTTGCCCAAGGAACTACGTACTCTGCCGCCAGCGTTGTCAGCTGGAAATTTTTAGGGCAATTTTTCCACAAGGACCTTGTGGTATTGCACTATTTTGCTAGTCCTCTCCACCACAGGAATGAGAGATGAGAAGTTCTCTTTGTAGTGGGGGTCGAGAAGGGTGAACAACCAGTAAACCCTGTTGGCCAAAATGCGTATAATATAAAGTCAGCCATGTGTGCCAGAGTCCCAACAGACAAGACTTTGCTGTCCTCATCAGGAGGATGACTATTAATCTCCTTATCCTCTTCCTCCTCTTCTACCCATGCATGCTGAACAGATGGAATAAACCTGCTATGGGCACTACTCTCTGTCTCCTGCTCCTTATCATCAGTATCCAATTCGCGCTGAGAAGACCAGTGGTGTACACACAATCCATGGGGCCTCGATGCGAAACTGATCTATGGAGCCCCCTCCCCGTCGTCCCCCCAACCTGCCTCAAAGCCCCCTCCCCCCACTACCTCCCCTACCAGTGTTGTAACTATAGTGTTATGAGCCACAGTGCAAACATTTTTACAAAGAGACACGGAGCAGTAACATGACTGATAATGCTCTGTGCCTCTCTGTGATCTTTTTACTACAAAATCACGGTGACAACTTTATGTCTCTGTGGTTTTGTAGTAAAAAGGTCACAGAGAGGCACAGAGCATTATCAATCATGTTACTGCTCTGTGTCTCTGCTGTCCGGAACGGGGCTTGGCTGTCTTTCACGCAGCGGATTACCCGCACGGGATCCGCTCATGTTAAAGAGCCCTAAGCCCAATGCATGGCTACACTCACCCAGTCCTAATAAAATCTGGTCCTACCTCATCCAGGGTATAACTGGTGTTGGCGTGATGTCCGCTGGATCCAGAACAAGGTCCCTGTGGTGAGAAAAAAAGAATAATCACATAAGGAAGGGATGGTGACTGCCCCTGTGAAATCACCAGCAGGTGGCGTTGTGCTGGCCTGTAAGACTGAGCCATACCAATGTATAGCAGGGTAATCTAGGACATTTCCCCTAAGTGCAACCCACACAGTACTAATGCCCACCTTGTGGCCCCTCACAGTAGTTATGCCCACCTTTGTTCCTGTCACAGTAGTTATGCCTAGATATGTGCCCCCTCATAGTAGTTATGCCAAATATGTGTCCCCTTACAGTAGTTATGCCCAGATATGTGCCCCCTCAGAGTGGTTATGCCAGATTATGTGTCCACTCACAGTAGTAATGCCAGATTATGTGCCCCTCACAGTAGTTATGGCAGATTATGTGCCCCTTCACAGTATTTATGCCCAGTTGTGCCCCCTCAAAGTAGATATGCCCAGATATGTGCCCCCTCAGAGTGGTTATGCCAGATTATGTGTCCCCTCACAGTAGTAATGCCAGATTATGTGCCCCTTCACAGTATTTATGCCCGGTTATGTGCCCCCTCAAAGTAAATATACCCAGATATGTGCCCCCTCAGAGTGGTTATGCCAGATTATGTGCCCTTCACATTAGATATGCCCACATATGTGCCCCTCACAGTGGTTATGCCAGATTACATGCCCCGTCACAGTAGTTATGCCTTCATATGTGTCCCCTCATAGTTATGCCTTTATATGTGATCCCCCTCACAGTAGTTATGCCAGATTAGGTGCCCTCTCAAATTAGTTATGGCAGATTAGGTGCCCCCTCAAATTAGTTATGGCATGCCAGATTAGGTGCCCCTCAGTAGAGATGCCAACTTTTGTGCCCCCTCACTCTAGTTGTACCCATCAAACACCCCTCCCCCTGCCCCCAGTCTGCAGCGTTAAAATACACATACTTACCTTCTTCTCTGATGAGAGGAGGCAGACTGCCGGGCTTTCAGGTCTCCTCCCACAGGCAGCAGCATGATCTGGGGCCAGTAGGGGGTGCTCCTGAGCTCTGAAGATCAGTGAAGCAAGGAGCAGAGAGCTTTCCTTGCTTCACTATGGAAACGGAACTGCCTGGCCGGGTGTGAGTGTGCGCTCCTCCCCCCTCTTCCTTGACCCTCCGCCCCCCCACCCCCATATTATACATGTAATGGAGGCATGGAGCACTCTGATGGGGCCCGAAATTGCCACTGGACTTCATACCAGGCCCCATCAGAGCACTCCATTACATGTGAGTACAGAGGGGCCCCTGCCAGCGGCCTGGGGGGGTCCACAGGCCGCCGGGCCCCCTGGAGTGCCGGGCTCGGTCGCAACTGCCACCCCTGCGACCCTGGTATGTATGCCACTGGAGAAGACGAATGGAGGGTGGTCTGGCTATCACCCTTTGTACTGTCTTCCCCCATTTCCACTTCTTCCACATGCAAAGCGTCCGCTTTCATTGAGAGCAGTGAGTGTTTCAGTAGACACAGAAGTGGGATGGTTACACTGATAATAGCGACATCGCGGCTCACTATCTGTGTTGATTCCTCAAAGTTGCGTAAAAACCTTACAGAGGGCAGACATCCATGCCCACTCGACACTTGTGAAGAGCGGAAGCTGACTGGAAAGGCAATGACCATGTTGCTGCTGGCATTCCAATACTGCCCTCTGCTGCTCAAAAAGCCTGGCCAACATGTGGAACGTGCAGTTCCAGCGCGTGCTCACGTCGCACAACAGTCGGTGAGCTGGCAATTGCAAGTGCTGCTGCAGCGTTGCCAGACCAGCAGCAGCTGTAGATGACTTGCGGAAATGGGCACACACGCGGCGCACCTTCACCAGTAGCTCAGGCAAATTAGGGTAGTTTTTGAGAAACCGCTGAACCACTAAGTTGAACGTGTGGGCTAGGCATGATTTGTGTGTGAGCTTGCCGAGCTCCAAAGCCGCCACCAAGTTACGGCCATTATCAGACACAACCTTGCTTGTTTGTGGGTTGATTGGCAAGAGCCACAGCTCAGTCTGGTCCCTTGTACCCTACCACAGCTCTGTGGCGGTGTGCTGTTTGTCACCTAAGCAAATTAGTTTTAGCACAGCCTGTTGCCGCTTTCTCACTGCAGTACTGAATGTCACCCTTCCACACCAAATTAGCTTACTTCTTCAACAAAAAAAACTCATTCAAGCAGACCTCCCAATCCTGTCACGGATGATGTTGCAGAAAGCTGGAACTTATAAATAAACATCCGACTGGCTTGATCACAAACTAAGGAGCATATGGGTGAGCCCTAAAAAAAACCCTAGAGCTCTCCCTGAATGCTATGCCCATGCAAAGGTCTTTATGGTAGACGATTGCATGTCCATGTACCTCATAATATGTGACACCTGAAAACCCTATAATAGTGAGGGGACACGACCACCGGCTCCCTGCACTTAATACGGACGGAGTCAGGGTCACCTAGAATCAAGCCAGCAAGGAAACACAAATAAAGAAAACAGACTTATCTGAGGAATCAGCAGAAGCAGCATCCAGCAGTGAACACAATCCAAGAAGAAGTATAAACCGCAAAGTGAGGCAGTATGGGAGGGAATATAAAGGGAGAGAATTAGTGTAAATAGGTGACAGCTGGGAGAAGAAAAGGAGATGACAAAGTGAAACCAAAACAAAGAGCTTCATGCAGGTAGAGAAGAACATCTAACAGACCTTCTCACAGAAGTGGCGGTGACAAATCCATAAAGTTCCTAACAGTGAACGTCACCCCAGACATGTCATCTCTTTATAGGAAAATTTTGAAGACTTCCCCATGCAGATTAACTCATTTATTCCAAAGTGGAAATCCCTTTTGTCTCCTGATTTGGCCAGAGGGCATTAATAAAAACAGTAACACTACCTAAATTCCTATATTATTTTCAGGTCCTCCCCATTAAGCTTCCAAATTTATTTTTGAGAAACTACTATCTACTCTATCTTTCTTTTTATGGCAGAGGCAGTGGCCCTAAATTGGCTCATAAATATTTAGTACAACACACAACTAGCGGGGTTGGCACTACCTAATTTTAGGTCATGTTACAAGGCAATCCAAGGGACTAGGAAGAAGAAGACATGTGCAAGCTTCCCCTTAATGTTGCTCTGCTTCCCACCACATACAATGTTAGCAGATATTATTTTACCCCTAATCTGCTGACTAGACATGCTTTACTCCTTTGGCACACAGGAGTCCTGAGAAAGTCCCTGATGACTCATATGATATTGCTTACACAAGTAACTGATGCCCTTTTGGATTCACCCAGTGCTTTCAAGGAAATCATGCTTAAAGGAGCACATTCTATCCGCCTTCCTCTTTCAGATTTATGTGAGCGGGGCACCTTGCCCTCATCTGACCTTATTCGGCAGCACCTTCTTTTATGAGAAGTCTCCTTTCTACCACAGGAGAATGGGTGAACGAGTCCGACAGGATGAGCCTCAAATGAGTGGAAGGTAAGCGATGGTACTGGGGGAATTATCTAAAAATGACATTGTTGAGAGAGATGCCATCTCTTCCAAGGTGCCTGCTCTCAGGCCTGGGGGTATGTGAAAAGCGTAGACCCCCAAGAGATTAGGCAGCTAATGAAGTTGTATTATGCTGATGAATCCATGTTTCTATAAGGGCCAGCAAGTTGAGATAATTGGAGATGAATAGGCCATAAACAAAGGGCAATCTAAGTACATATTTAGACTGAAATGTTGCAATAAAAATAATGGTAAAATTGAGTTGTGGGGATCCCATTGAAGTCCCCCAAAGCTGCAATTAAAAATCTATATGAAAATTAAAGTAATTAATGTATAAATACATCAAATGTATAAATACATTTATATTTTAATAGTTTGGCTATTTTGAGACATGGCAATCCCTAGGATTTTTATTTTATTTTTTATATAGTTTATTGCTTATTTATTTTCATTAACATTAGGATAGGGGATGATATGAATTTGATACTTTTAACAGCTTTTTTTTATTTATTTTTATACACCCTTTTAAAGTCCCCACAGGCACTGCCATGAGTCTCATTATGTTTCTATGGATCCCTGCGTGTAGCAAGAACATTTCTATGGCAGTCCTCTAGCAAGCTTGAGGCTACACAAATGAAAGGTTCCTCCGATCTCAGTGCAGTGCTCCTGGGGAAAAACTCTCAGATGCCACGGTCACAATTGGTCATGGTATCTAAGGATTAAATGTTTATAATCAATGTTATTGCACATCACAGACATTAGCTCTGTCTGCTGTGTAAAACAGAAGACACCTGGCAGCTTTGGTTCTCACTCAGCTTCTGAGCAGGCACCATTTTTAAATACTGGACTTCCACTATAGGTGTACGGTGGAGGTCCTGAAGGGGTAAACATCTATTCAATCTCCTCATAAAAAATAAACCACATAGACAGCGAGATTTTGCAACAAAGACCCTGTTCCCAAGACCACCGTAGGTCCCAGTGGATGCCCTCGATGTTAATGTATCTTAGGCAAAAGATATATCACAGGAACTCTAGGATGTGGATTGCCCAAAATCTTAGCAACCTTTTTACCAGTAACCTCTGCTAGGGTACTTTCCTGTAGAAAAATAGCAATCTCTTTTTTTTAATTCAAAATAGGGTCAGTACATAGTTTTATTGATAATTACTATTACATCTCCCTTATCTTCCTTTTTTTTATAATAATAATTTCACCTCTTTTAATGATTCAATAACCATGTTTCCAGCTACAGTAAAATTACCTGTCTGTGAGACAACATCCTACCAACTTCCCTTCACTTCATTAGTAACAGTCTGTTGAAAAACATTCAAAGACTCTTTGTGCATTTGTGGCTCAAATGTGTTCCCCCCAATGTGTTTGGGATCATGCTCAGTGGAGACATGTAAATATATTTCTTCCAATTTACATTAAAAAAAATACAATAATTTAAATCCTAATTTAACAACAAAGTCGGTCATTTACTATAACTATTACTAAATTAGGCGTATTTCAGGCTCAGATAGCGGAGCAACGGTTAGTCTGCGACTTCGCCCCGCTCATGCCAGGTCTAAAATTGTGGGCGGGGAAGGGGATGGGCCATCAGGCCCGTATCATTCACCATTATCTACGTCCGTAGAAAAAGGTTCAAATGTAAGGCAGCTCGGAAGCTGTCTTACATTTATAACTGGCCCTGGATGCTCCAAAGTTATGGAGAGGCCAGCGTCTTTTCATAACTTCAGCGGATCCATTATTTCTTGACTGTGTTAATCATTGATCTGGATATTGTTTGAGACTAATTTACCTGATAACACTAATGCAAGAACTGTAACATGATCCCCCCTGCTGGTTTAGAAATATGATTTACTGTATGTTTTTAAATTCTTACAAAGACCAGCAATCATCTAAGCTCTCCTCAGCTGTCCTATGCCATTTGAAATATTGTCACCACCAG
This sequence comes from Bufo gargarizans, assembly GCF_014858855.1. Taxonomy (NCBI): domain Eukaryota; kingdom Metazoa; phylum Chordata; class Amphibia; order Anura; family Bufonidae; genus Bufo; species Bufo gargarizans. The sequence goes on from NC_058080.1 coordinate 429,527,211, forward strand.
GCACCAAGAAATCACAGTACACTCGTCTGATGAAAGGCTAGGATCAATATTCTCTCCTAAGGTAACACCTTCATTTTATGTGAAAAACACTGTTTAGGCGTGTATATATTTTATATATATGTTTTATTCCCTTTTGTCCTACCACATTCATGTTTTCCTTATGTACTCAGTCACCCCATTGAAAATGCACTAACCACCCTCAATTGCTGCTCTGAAATCCTCTGCCTTTGTCATATACTTTCTTCAGCAACAGATTCCGAATCAATGATCCGAAGCTCAACACTAGTAGTGAATAATGACAGAATGAATGGCAGGAAAATCACCAAATTCACTGGAGCCTAAGTATATATATATATATATATATATATATATATACACTTAGCAGAGCTGGAGAGGGTCCAGAGGAGGGCAACTAAAGTAATAACTGGAATGGGGCAACTACAGTACCCTGAAAGATTATCAAAATTAGGGTTATTCACTTTAGAAAAAAGACGACTGAGAGGAGATCTAATTAATATGTATAAATATATCAGGGGTCAGTACAGAGATCTATCCCATCATCTATTCATTCCCAGGACGGTGACTGTGACGAGGGGACACCCTCTGCGTCTGGAGGAAAGAAGGTTTGTACACAAACATAGAAGAGGATTCTTTACGGTAAGAGCAGTGAGACTATGGAACTCTCTGCCTGAGGAGGTGGTGATGGTGAGTACAATAAAGGAATTCAAGAGGGGCCTGGATGTATTTCTGGAGTGTAATAATATTACAGGCTATAGCTACTAGAGAGAGATTGTTGATCCAGGAATTTATTCTGATTGCCTGATTGGAGTCGGGAAGGAATTTTTATTCCCCTAAAGTGAGGAAAATTGGCTTCTACCTCACAGGTTTTTTTTGCCTTCCTCTGGATCAACTTGCAGGATGACAGGCCGAACTGGATGGACAAATGTCTTTTTTCGGCCTTATGTACTATGTTACTATGTATTATTCGAAAATTTCTAATAAAGGAAATATAGTTCTAACATAGTATCATAGTAACATAGTACATAAGGCAGAAAAAAGACATTTGTCCATCCAGTTCGGCCTGTTATCCCGCAAGTTGATCCAGAGGAAGGCAAAAAAAAATTAACTTATGGTTTGTTAAATTGATTAAGACACCTGCTGTTGTGGTAGTCCAACCTGAGAAGGCTGCCTCTGCTGTTTTCAATTTCAGCATCTTATGCATGACAGTCAATGGGACTTATCTACGAAAAACTTTCTGTCTGCATCCAGCAGTTCCGGAGCATTCTGGCAGGCTGTTCTCTGCTGGAAGAGTCTGCCAGAATCAATAACTCAGATGTGAAGGTAGCCTAATACAGGTCCACATGTAACACCCCAGAGTTGTGTTACTACACGCCTCTACCCAGCTACTATCTTCTAAGAGCCTTTATACTGTCATCATATATAATTAACATTAGGTCTTCTACAAATGTGCATATAAACCTATGTTAAATGCAATTGTTCATGTAATTAGCCTGGTTACCAGCTCATGGCAGCAACCCATTGGCAGGTACAGCTTAGTGTTTAGTGCATCTGAGCTGGAATGGATTATTTCAGCTTTGCTCCCCCTGTGTGGAGAGTGGGCTAGTCCCTCTTCCTGCAGCAAGGGAGGAAAAAAAAACAGTTAGAACCAGATTTAGTTACCCCCTGCATAGGGAAGACAGCAAGGACCTAGTCTCAGCTGAGAATTGGCCATATACCCAGTCTGAGCACCTTCAGCTCTGCCAGATAAGGAAAGCAGAAACTAGAGACAAACTCCAGAGTTCCAGGAAGAAAGCAGACCCCGAGAATCCATCTGTAAGATAAGTCCAGAGTCCTAGGAGAAGCCTATTCCTCCTCAGCTAATCTGTCCCCACACAGCAGAATGTACCAGATAAGTGCAGAAGCTAATCCTGCCACAGTTATAGAGCTATCAAGCAGACATTTTATCCTACAAGCTCCACATTTAAAGCTGAAGTACTCATACCTGCCAACCATTGCCAAACCTGCTGGGACCAAGAGACCAAAGCTGTATACCATTTGGATGCAAGTTATTTCCAGTAAAGCAACGTTTGAACTTCATCTAAAGGTCTGGACATCATTTATTCTGCAAAGTTCCTCTATTACTCCTATTATCACTACACTCAAATTTATTGCAATTGAGGCAGGAGTCCGGCTGTACCTAGGTAGGAGACACCATGACACAACTCCCACAAAACTATAGAGACATTATAGGCAATTACACCACTCTGGCATTCCTAACCTGGAACGTGCATTATATAACCTTGGAAGGACCCTGGGATAGTAACCTGCGCATGCTGCATTTGGTGTCACAACAAATACAGGATATATTATCCACCTGACCACTGCATTAAAGTAGCGTCAGTGAACCCGTTCCTGGTCACTGCACACCTCTTACATCCAGTGACGTCTACTTTGATGTAGATGTTCTCTGTCCTCATCTTCTCCTTTTAGACCACACTGGCATGATGATTTCTTTCAGCCATCTCTTCTCTCTGCAGAGTTTGACAGACAGGTATTTTAGTTTCCTAGTTTTTCATCATCGTCCCACCTTATTGAACACCCCATTCTGCCACCCCCAATACTGTGCCCGCTGTGCTCCCTATACTAGTTGCACACAGATAGTTCCCCTTCAATAATAATTGGCACAGTGTCCTAAAAAATAACTGCATCCATGAAACAGTGTCCCTGGCACTAATAGTGTAAACATACTGTTCCCCAAAAATAATTGTGCTAAGCTGATACCGTGTCAAGGTGCCCCCCCCCCCCACAGTTATAGTGCTCCCCAAAGTCCCACCAATACAAATAATTATCTACCAGACAACACATAGTAGTAATAGTGCCCCTACAGTAATAATCTCCCCACTGTGCCCCAGAGGAAATAATGCTCCCATAGTGCTCATACTAGTATTCATGTTCTTCATAGTCCCTGAACTGTAATAAAGCCCACCATAATGCCCCCGGTAGTGATAATTCTCTTTATAATGTGTAAAAGGAGAAAAGTGCCCCCTTACAATGTGCGCCAGTACATAAAAATTATCTGTTGTGTGGCAGTATAAAAAATACCTCCTCTTAGTGCCCCCTGTAGAGCCAATGTCCCTATAGTGCCCTCATAATGTGTGCCAATGCCCCCTACTGTGTGCCCAAAAGCCCTATTAGTGCCCCCAGTTGAGCCAAGGTCCCCATAGTGCCCTATAATTTGCTCCAGTAAAAAATACTCCTATATTGTGTGCCTCCCCTTGTCCCCATGGTGCCTGACATAATGTGCCAGTATAAAATGCCCCCATAATGTGTGCCAGTATAATGCCCCTATACAATGACTCCATTAGTGCTCCTCTCCCCCCTTCTCCATAGTGCCCCCCATCTGTGCCAGCATATAAGATAGGGTCCCCAGTAGATGCCCCCATTGTTCTCCGACCTTCTCCATAGTGCCTCCCATATGTGATAGTAAATAAGATAGGGCCCCCATAGTGCTTCTCTGCTTCATAGTGGCCCCCGAGTCTTCCAGCATATAACCAGTATATAAGATAGAGCCCCAGAAGATGCCCCCATAGTGCTCCTCTCCCCCCTTCTCCATAGTGCCCCTCATGTGTGTCAATATATAAGATAGGGTCCCCGTAGTGCTCCTCCCCCTCCATAGTGCCCCCATGTGTGCCAATATATAAGATAGAGCCTCATATTGCTCATCCTCCTCCATAGTGCCTACCATGTATAACAGTATATAACATAGGGTCCTCATAGTGATCTTCCCCCTCCATAGTGCCCCAATGTGTGCCAGTATATAAGATAGAGCCCCCCTGCAGGTACTGTTCTGACCCAAAGGAGAGGACTGCACCCCAACGTACATTATGCCAGCTTTTTGCTGAGGGCGTGTTGTATTTCTATTTCCACTAAGTTTTTATATCACACATAACCAGTCATATTCGAGATTCACATGTGATCTAGAAGCCTGCGTGTTCCCACAAGATTACGCCACCCATTCTATCTTGATTGATAAGTCACCTGACCACACTCCCATCTCGCTAGGCGAGACAGGAACACATACCAAATTCCTAAAAGCCTATCATCTTGTGATTCATGACGCAGGCTTAACCGTATCTCCATATGTCAGAGCTTCTAGATTCCATGTGATAGATGCGAGTAGGAACAATCAAGATCCATCTTGAGATCTAGGAAGTAAAGGGATACTCTATTTAATTTACTTTAATTTGCAAACACATGTGAATCTCGAATATGACTGGTTATGTGTGATATAAAAACTGAGGGGAAATGGAGATACATTACTCCCCCAGGAAGAAGCTGGGCAAAACGTATGTCAGGGTGCAGTCATCTCCTTTGGGTCGGAACAGTACTTGTATGTATACACATTGATTATGATATTGTATTATGCATTTTTTTATTATTGCGCCACTCATTGTATAATCTTATATTTATGATGTTATATATGGTGCGCAGGAGGTCTTAATATTTGGAGGCCATTTGGCACTAGAGATAAGAATATTGCACTATGCACTTTATGTGATCCAGGGTGTTATGAGATCTAGCTGATGCATCGTTCCATTTTCTGCATATATATGTATTTTCTGTTTATTTTTTATCATGTTTAAATAAAGAAGAGATTATATTATATTCTTCTACATGCTAGCCTTTATAAAAAAAAAAACAAAAAAAAAACACTGGGGTATCTGACCAATTTATTAAGAGGCGCTGGAGTTTTAATAAATTTGTCATGTCTTCTGATGTCTGTGTGCCAGGAGCTGGAGTAGACTGCAGTTATAAGGTGCACCAGTAATTGTGTCAGGTCCTACCCCTTCAGTTAAGCTCTGACCACTTTTTAAAAATGTGGAGAGAGCGGTATAACGCATAAGTCAATCTACAACTGTTTTATGCCAGGAGCCTGGCGTAAAGCCTTTGTAAATGGCCTCCACTGAATCTAATAATGGGTAGAAATAATGTACTTCAGCTGCACCATCCACATGGTCCTGTAGATGAAATAATGAAAATATATCTTATCTTATAGACACATTATTATTGGGAGAAGCCATCTATAACTAGGACCCTGCTATCACTTGCTCAGAAACTACTATGGGAAATTGAATGTGCCCACTCATGAAGTATAGTAACGCATGGCTTGCACAAATTACTTTGTAACATTCCTGGACATAGCCCTCTGAGTGATTCTTGTCATGATGTGTTCCTCCGAATGGCACTGGCTTGGTCCTAAGTAAAATTGATGACAAAGCTCTATGAGCTATAGCCCTTACCGCGGTAAAGATAGATAGGATGAAATAGACCATCCACTCATGCTTTGTTGCTTTGAAAGCTGAAAGAAACAGATGAAGAGATGTATTTCTGGCAAAGATTAATCTTTTTTTTTTTTTTTTTTCAATAAAACTTGGAGAAAAAAAAGAATAAAGAACACAAATATGCAGTTTTTTTCACCTCAATGTATCTTGGGAAGATAATTACGCTTATTTCCATGTTTATATAATTATGAGTGCATGTGTATAATTTACATTAGTTTTATTGCTTGGAAAACATCCAGATGAGTCCAAGCAGAAGGTTAACTAATCATAAGATGAAAGTTCTGCCAGAGAAAGTTGGAAATAAATCCTTTTGCTTTTAGAGTACAGCAATTTGTGCACCTGCTCAGGATCATTTACTCTCATTTTTGATGAAAGGGATCAGAGGGGTGCCTGCATTTTTTTTTAAGTTTTCATTCATCATTGAGATTTGTCAGGTCTTGGCTGTATCTTTTTGACTGACCTCTCTATAGTGTATGTATCCATTGTAATATCCTCACTAATAGGGGAAAAGTATTATGCCAGACGGACCAGTTACTTTTGTACCAGCATTGAAATGAGTGATTTTGCCAAACGCACACAGAGGATATATACTGTATTTCAGACAGAAGACATGAACACAATGTAGTTATAAACACCTATAAACACCTAGCGTATTTACCAATGCGTTGTTTTTTACGCATCACTTCTGCGTGGCGTGAAAATCACAGCATGTTCTATATTTAGCGTTTTTCACGTAGCCCTAGCCCCATAGAAGTGAATGGGGCGGCCTGAAAAATGCATTGCATCCGGAAGCAAGTGCAGATGCAATGCATGTTTCACTGATGGTTTCTAGGAGATGTTGTTTGTAAACCTTCAGGTTTTTTTTTTATCACGCATTGCACCTGCACAGAAAAAACTTAACAACTGAATGCAATTGCAGATAAAACTGACTGAACTTGCTTGCAAAATGGTGCGAGTTTTCCTGAACGCATATGGACCTAATCCGTCATACTCGTGTGAAAGGGGCCTAAGGCTTCATTCACGTCTCCAGAAACCCACCGAATCCCATTATAGTGAATGGGCATTTGCCGGTGCTCGAGGTATCTGGCTATGCTCGATATAGTAACTCAGGTAGTCTGCTAGTGTACTGGAACAGGGTACCAGATTTACCAAATGAAGATGTGAACAGTGCCTTAGATACACAGAGCATGAAAGGCTTGCTTGAGTATATCAGTATAATGCGATATTATACCAAAAACAGGGATTAGCTATCTCTTTCGTTTTTCGTTTACTGTGAATTTATTCCCTTACTGAATACATACAAAAGCAGCCTTACGTTTGGGACCTAGGCAGGCACTCATCTTCCTATTTCCAGCATTAACAATGGTTTCTACTGTTTTTGAGCCTTCTTCACTGAGGCAAGTGATATGCTGAATTTCTGTAAGAGTGTGGGGATTTCAGTATAGCACATGTTCTTTGTTGCTCAGTAGAAAGCCACACCTGATGCGTCTCCAGCTGCATTCCCAACTCTCTTTATGGCTCTAAACATGCATGGTAGGTTTGTTTGAGAATAAATGTTTAGGAGAGAGTCAATGAACAGTGCAGGTTTCCTGTGTCTCTTTCAGTATAGAGATAGGAGTGTTAATTCACATTGATCAATGAGGATATTTGTTTTGAGCATTAGGACAGCGCCTAAGCGCATACACAAGATTGTTATGGCCATTTTATAGCTAATGCTCACAAATCTGTATTAAAATTGCATATATTCAACTTACTAATATAGCCTTTTTTGAGGTTCTGCATCATTTTCTATATTAGTGAAGCCATGCTCACTTGTTTGCCATGCCTTCCTTGTCTTGTCCCATCCACACACCACTCCCATCCATAATATACTGTAGCTGTAGATGGTGGGACATATAAGCAGACACATCCCTCAGCCTTAAGAAATACACTAGGCTCACAAAGTTCTAGAGTTGTGCAGTACATTGTGTGCTTTAATGGAGGAGCCTGAATGGCCTGCCTGATGACATGGCCCACCATCTGAAGCCATCTTATGGATGGGAGTGGTGTCCAGTCGGTACAGAAAGCTTTCAGAATGGAAATGTATTTAGTGAGCCTGACATGTGTGGTCTGGGATCTGAAACTCTGAATTAATTTTGGAGTCTGATCTGGGGTCTATAATTAGTTATGGTTCTGCCTTTATTAGTTATGGTGGTCTGAGGCATGCATGTATTTAGGGATCTGGTCTAAGGTTTATATTAATTTTGGACTCTGGTTTGGGATTTAAATTAGTTTTGAAGTCTGGTCAGTGTCCTTTCTCAGGTCTGTGTTCATTTTGGGGTTTGGGATGGTATTTGAGACTTCCCCTGCCCCCATCCTACATGTTTTACTAATGCTGCTGACAGTTTCTGTAGTACCATTGTTTATGGTTGTAATGGCAGGTTTACACGGCCCAATATTTTAGCTGATTATTGGGAATGAACATTTGTATCATTCCAGATAATCGGCCTGTGTAAAGGGGCTGCAGACCATCCAATAAACGAGCAAAATGTTCATTCATCAGGTGAAATGATCTTTAGTGTGAACACCTCAATCATAGAGGTTTATCAAAACTGTTAAAAAGGAAAACTGACAGTTGCCCATTGCAACCAGATTTCACCTGTCATTTTTCAGAGTTCCTTTGGAAAATAAAAGTATAATTTGGTTGCTGTGGAAACTAAGGCAGTTTTCATTTGCACCAGTTTTGATAAATATCCCCCAAATTTTTTATTTTTTTTTGGTATTGCTCTGGGTATGTTTTTTTTTCCCTTGGGTTTTTCCCATAGGGTTCTCTATCTGTATATAACATTTTAAGTAGTCCTTCCCTATTAATTCCTTGTAATGTACTTGGTTAGTGATGTTTAATACCTGGCTGCGTTCTTATAGAAAAAATTAGCATATTGTGATAAAGTTCATTATTTTCTGTTATGTACTGATAAACATTAGACTTTCATATATTTTAGATTCATTACACACAACTGAAGTAGTTCAAGCCTTTTATTGTTTTAATATTGATGATTTGGGCATACAGCTCATGAAAACCCTAAATTCCTATCTAAAAAAATTAGCATATCATGAAAAGGTTCTCTAAACGAGCTATTGACCTAATCATCTAAATCAACTAATTAACTCTAAACACCTGCAAAAGATTCCTGAGGCTTTTAAAAACTCCCAGCCTGGTTCATTACTCAAAACCGCAATCATGGGTAAGACTGCCGACCTGACTGCTGTCCAGAAGGCCATCATTGACACCCTCAAGCAAGAGGGTAAGACACAGAAAGAAAGGTCTGAAGGAATAGGCTGTTCCCAGAGTGCTGTATCAAGGCACCTCAGTGGGAAGTCTGTAGGAAGGAAAAAGTGTGGCAGAAAACGCTGCACAACAAGAAGAGGTGACCGGACCCTGAGGAAGATTGTGGAGAAGGACCGATTCCAGACCTTGGGGGACCTGTGGAAGCAGTGGACTGAGTCTGGAGTAGAATAATCCAGAGCCACCGTGTACAGGCGTGTGCAGGAAATGGGCTACAGGTGCCGCATTCCCCAGGTCAAGCCACTTTTGAACCAGAAACAGCGGCAGAAGCGCCTGACCTGGGCTACGGAGAAGCAGCACTGGACTGATGCTCAGTAGTCCAAAGTACTTTTTTCGGATGAAAGCAAATTTTGCATGTAATTCGGAAATCAAGGTGCCAGAGTCTGGAGGTAGACTGGGGAGAGGGAAATGCCAAAATGCCTGAAGTCCAGTGTCAAGTACCCACAGTCAGTGATGGTCTGGGGTGCCATGTGAGCATCTGGTGTTGGTCCACTGTGTTTTATCAAGGGCAGGGTCAATGAAGCTAGCTATCAGGAGATTTTGGAGCACTTCATGCTTCCATCTGCTGAAAAGCTTTATGGAGATGAAGATTTCATTTTTCAGCACGACCTGGCACCTGCTCACAGTGCCAAAACCACTGGTAAATGGTTTACTGACCATGGTATTACTGTGCTCAATTGGCCTGCCAACTCTCCTGACCTGAACCCCATAGAGAATCTGTGGGATATTGGGAAGAGAAAGTTGAGAGACGCAAGACCCAACACTCTGGATGAGCTTAAGGCCGCTATCGAAGCATCCTGGGCCTCCATAACACCTCAGCAGTGCCACAGGCTGATTGCCTCCATGCCACGCTGCATTGAAGCAGTCATTTCTGCAAAAGGATTCCCGACCAAGTATTGAGTGCATAACTGAACATCATTATTTGAAGGTTGACTTTTTTTGTATTAAAAACACTTTTCTTTTATAGGTCGGATGAAATATGCTAATTTTTTTAGATAGGAAATTTGGGTTTTCATGAGCTGTATGCCAAAATCATCAATATTAAAACAATAAAAGGCTTGAACTACTTCAGTTGTGTGTAATGAATCTAAAATATATGAAAGTCTAATGTTTATCAGTACATTACAGAAGATAATGAACTTTATCACAATATGCTAATTTTTTTAGAAGGACCTGTATAAAAAAGAGCTCAGCTCTACTGAAGACATCATCAAGGTAGAATGTGTCTTGCTACCATTGTTTTGGATGCACACAAGCTGTGCTGTCTTATTGACTGTCTGCTCCAAATTACAAACTGTAAGTTTATAGTGCACAGAAGGACCACACTAACTCTTTGCAGTATCAAAGCAGAACTCGTTTATAACAGAAAGTTAAGCAGTTTTTATATCATCAGAGAGGGTGTTCCTCTACTGAGGCTCATGCCATTGTTTCATTGGCTAAAATACAAAAACAAGAAGAGAGATAACACTTGGCATCTGCGCATTGTGCATTATTTTACAAATTTTGGTATGTAAATTATGTAAACATCTAGGTGCCAGCTTCATATTGTAATGGCTTCACATTAATATCATGACATCCTTAAAATGGCTTCATATTAATATCATGACATCCTCTTTGTATCATATGGGTGTCGGATGAGTGCCATGTTGGGCACTGGTTGATCGGAGCTTGCTCATTTGTTGATGACTTTTGGTGAATGTTGCTTACCTTACTCTGTATGTTATCTATATATATATATATATATATATATATATATATATATATATATATATATAAAATCATAGTTTAGTAAACTGTTTTAAAATGAAACCACCAACAAATTTGAGGTCTGCCACAGCTCAATCATAGCTCTCTACCCAGGGATGTAGCTAAAGGCACATGGGCCATAGTGCAAGAGTTCAGCTTGGGTGCCCCTTCCCTCAGTGCTTTGTGGCAAAGAGCAAGGGTGCACCTAGCCTTTCTGCTGCCTGAGGCAAAAATTGAAATGGAACCCCCCCATGCAAAATTCTCAACCTGACCTCTTCACTCCAGCCCTACTGTTAGGCCAGAAACACACAAGCAAGTTGAATGCAATAAACTTGAAGTGTGTGTAAGTAAGAGGTCCTGTTTGGGGATGAGCGAACCCGAACTGTATAGTTCATACCGAATTTTGGGGTGTTCGTGACACGAACCTGAACATTTATGTAAAAGTCCGGGTTGGGGTTCGGTGTTCGGCGCTTTCTTGGTGCTTTTTGAAAGGCTGCAAAGCAGCCAATCAACAAGCGTCATACTACTTGCCCCAAGAGGCCATCACAGCCATGCCTACTATTTGCATGGCTGTGATTGGCCAGTGCAACATGTGACCCAGCCTCTATTTAAGGGCTCTTTCACACCTGCGTTATTGTCTTCCGGCATAGAGTTCCGTCGTCGGGGCTCTATGCCGGAAGAATCCTGATCAGGATTATCCTAATGCATTCTGAATGGAGTGAAATCCGTTCAGGATGCATCAGGATGTCTTCAGTTCCGGAACGGAACGTTTTTTGGCTGGAGAAAATACCGCAGCATGCTGCGCTTTTTGCTCCGGCCCAAAAAACTGAAGACATGCCGCAAGGCCGGATCCGGAATGAATGCCCATTGAAAGGCATTGATCCGGATCCGGCCTTAAGCTAAACGTCGTTTCGGCGCATTGCCGGATCCGACATTTAGCTTTTTTAGAGTGGTTACCATGGCTGCCGGGACACTAAAGTCCTGGCAGCCATGGTAAAGTGTAGCGGGGGAGCAGCATACTTACCATCCGTGCAGCTCCCGGGGCGCTCCAGAGTGACGTCAGGGCGCCCCAAGCGCATGGATCACGTGATCGCATGGCACGTCATCCATGCGCATGGGGCGCTCTGACGTCATTCTGGAGCGCCCCGGGAGCCGCACGGATTGTAAGTATACCGCTCCCCCGCTCCCCGCTCCTACTATGGCAACCAGGACTTTAATAGCGTCCTGGGTGCCTTAGTAACACTGAAAGCATTTTGAAGACGGATCCGTCTTCAAATGCTTTCAGTACACTTGCGTTTTTCCAGATCCGGCGTGTAATTCCGGCAAGTGGAGTACACACTGGATCCGGACAACGCAAGTGTGAAAGAGGCCTTAGCTGGAGTCACGTAGCGCTGCACGTCACTCTGCTCTGATCAGTGTAGGGAGAGGATGCAGCTGCTGCTGTTAGGGCGAGATTAGTCAGGGATTTACTCATCAAAAACACTTAAGTCAGTGTTCGATCTACAGCTGTGTATCATTCAACTTCTGCTAGTTAATTGCTCATTGTTTTTAGGCTGCCCAGACCATTTTTCTGTTACTTTTTTCTGAAGTGATCGGCGGCCATTCTGTGTCTTGTGGTGCGCCAGCACAAGCTGCCACCAAGTCCATTTAACCATGAATCGTGTTTTTTTTTTTTTGCTATATCCTACATCAGGGGCTTGGCTGTGCTTGCTATTTTATTGAAGGGTGAAATACAATTGCCAAAATAGCAGTACCCTAAATCTGGTGTTTCAGCTGTGGCTAGCCAATTGTAATACCGTCTGCTGTCTGGCAAAGGATATATTTTGTTCTGGTTTGAAATTCAATTGCCAAATTAGCAATTCCATAAATCTGTGGTTTCTGCTGTAGAAGGCCAAGTTTAAAACTATCCATAAAAGGGTATATTACATTGAAGGTGCTGATAGGGTTATCCTCAATAACTTCACACGCCACAGTGCATTTCCAAGTCTAATTCTGTCCGTAAAAGTGATACCTGTCATCCAGGGCCTAAATACTAGGCCTACAATTTATATTCAGCTAAATCTGTGGTTACTGCTGTGCCTGTATTAGTGTAATACGGTACCTAAATAGATAGCCAGATAGTGTTAGGTGCCTGTAAAAAAAGGCCTGAATTTGAATTTAATACATTGGGACAAATAGTTTTTTTCTTATTGTGGTCAACGGTAACAATGAGGAAAACATCTAGTAAGGGACGCGGACATGGTCGTGGTGGTGTTAGTGGACCCTCTGGTGCTGGGAGAGGACGTGGCCGTTCTGCCACAGCCACACGTCCTAGTGAACCAACTACCTCAGGTCCTAGTATCCGCCAGAATTTACAGCGATATTTGGTGGGGCCCAATGCCGTTCTAAGGATGGTAAGGCCTGAGCAGGTACAGGCATTAGTCAATTGGGTGGCCGACAGTGGATCCAGCACGTTCACATTATCCCCCACCCAGTCTTCTGCAGAAAGCGCACAAATGGCGCCTGAAAACTAAGCCCATCAGTCTGTCACATCACTCCCATGCATATCAGGGAAACTGAGCCTCAAGTTATGCAGCAGTCTCTTATGCTGTTTAAAGATTCTGCTGGCAGGGTTTACCAAGGGCATCCACTTAGCCCTTCCCCAGCGGTGGAAAACATAGAATGCACTGACGCACAAACACTTATCTTTCCTGATGATGAGGACATGGGAATACCACCTCAGCACGTCTCTGATGATGACAAAACACAGGTGCCAACTGCTGCGTCTTTCTGCAGTGTACAGACTAAACAGGAGGTCAGGGAGGAAGACTGGATGGAAGACAATGCAGGGGACGATGAGGTCCTAGACCCCACATGGAATGAAGGTCGTGCCACTGACTTTCAGAGTTCAGAGGAAGAGGCAGTGGTGAGACCGAGCCAACAGCGTAGCAAAAGAGGGAGCAGGGGGCAAAAGCAGAACACCCGCCGCCAAGAGAGTTCTCCTGCTACTGGCCACCGCCACCTGGGACCGAGCACGCCAAAGGCAGCTTCAAGGAGTTCCCTGGCGTGGCAGTTCTTCAAACAATGTGCTGATGACAAGACCCGAGTGGTTTGCACGCTGTGCCATCAGAGCCTGAAGCGAGGCATTAACGTTCTGAACCGTAGCACAACTTGCATGACCAGGCATCTGCATGCAAAGCATGAACTGCAGTGGAGTAAACACCTTAAAAACAAGGAACTCACTCAGGCTCCCCCTGCTACCTCTTCTGCTGCTGCCGCCTCGGCCTCTTCCTCAGCCTTGGGAGAAACGTTGGCACCTGCCGCCCAGCAAACAGAGGATATACCACCAAGACCACCACCTCCGTCACCAAGCATCTCCACCATGTCACACGGCAGCGTTCAGCTCTCCATCTCACAAACATTTGAGAGAAAGCATAAATTCCCACCTAGCCACCCTCGATCCCTGGCTTTGAATGCCAGCATTTCTAAACTACTGGCCTATAAAATGCTGTCATTCAGGCTGGTGGACACAGACAGCTTCAAACAGCTCATGTCGCTTGCTGTCCCACAGTATGTTGTTCCCAGCCACCAATACTTCTCCAAAAGAGCCGTGCCTTCCCTGCACAACCAAATATCCGATAAAATCAAGTGTGCACTGCACAACGCCATCTGTGGCAAGGTCCACCTAACCACAGATGCGTGGACCAGTAAGCACGGCCAGGGACCCTATATCTCCCTAACTGCACACTGGGTAAATGTAGTGGCGGCTGGGCCCCAGACGGAGAGCTGTTTGGCGCACGTCCTTCCGCCGCCAAGGATCGCAGGGCAACATTCTTTGCCTCCTCTAGCCTCCTCCTCCTACTCGGCTTCCTCCTCCTCTTCTTCCACCTGCTCATCCAGTCGGCCACACACTTTTACCACCAACTTCAGCACAGCCCGGGGTAAACGTCAGCAGGCCATTCTGAAACTCATGTGTTTGGGGGACAGGCCCCACACCGCGCAGGAGTTGTGGCGGGGTATTGAACAACAGACCGACGAGTGGTTGCTGCCGGTGAGCCTCAAGCCCGGCCTGGTGGTGTGCGATAATGGGCGAAATCTGGTTGCAGCTCTTTGAATAGCCGGTTTGACGCACATCCCTTGCCTGGCGCATGTACTGAATTTGGTGGTGCAGAAGTTCATTCACAACTACCCTGACATGTCAGAGCTGCTGCATAAAGTGCGGGCCGTCTGTGCGGGCTTCCGGCGTTCACATCCTGCCGCTGCTCGCCTGTCTGCACTACAGCGTAACTTCGGTCTTCCCGCTCACCGCCTCATATGCGACGTGCCAACCAGGTGGAACTCCACCTTGCACATGCTGGACAGACTGTGCGAGCAGCAGCAGGCCATAGTGGAGTTTCAGCTGCAGCACGCACGCGTCAGTCGCACTGCGGAACAGCACCACTTCACCACCAATGACTGGGCCTCCATGCGAGACCTGTGTGCCCTGTTGTGCTGTTTCGAGTACTCCACCAACATGACCAGTGGCAATGACGCCGTTATCAGCGTTACAATACCACTTCTATGTCTCCTTGAGAAAACACTTAGGGCGATGATGGAAGAAGTGGTGGCCCAGGAGGAGGAGGAGGAGGAAGAGGAGTCATTTTTAGCACTTTCAGGCCAGTCTCTTAGAAGTGACTCAGAGGGAGGTTTTTTGCAACAGCAGAGGCCAGGTACAAATGTGGCCAGCCAGGGCCCACTACTGGAGGATGAGGAGGAGGAGGAGGTGGAGGAGGATGAGTATGAAGCATGTTCACAGCGGGGTGGCACCCAACGCATGCTCAGGCCCATCACTGGTGCGTGGCTGGGGTGAAACGCAGGACGATGACGATACGCCTCTCACAAAGGACAGCTTGTCCTTACCCCTGGGCAGCCTGGCACACATGAGCGACTACATGCTGCAGTGCCTGTGCAACGACAGCAGAGTTGCGCACATTTTAACATGTGCGGACTACTGGGTTGCCACCCTGCTGGATCCCAGGTACAAAGACAATGTGCCCACCTTACTTCCGGCACTGGAGCGTGATAGGAAGATGCGCGAGTACAAGCGCACGTTGGTAGACGCGCTACTGAGAGCATTCCCAAATGTCACAGGGGAACAAGTGAAAGCCCAAGGCGAAGGCAGAGGAGGAGCAAGAGGTCGCCAACGCAGCTGTGTCACGGCCAGCTCCTCTGAGGGCAGGGTTAGCATGGCAGAGATGTGGAAAAGTTTTGTCAACACGCCACAGCTAACTGCACCACCACCTGATACGGAACGTGTTAGCAGGAGGCAACATTTCACTAACATGGTGGAACAGTACTTGTGCACACCCCTCCACGTACTGACTGATGGTTTGGTTCCATTCAACTTCTGGGTCTCCAAATTGTCCACGTGGCCAGAGCTAGCCTTTTATGCCTTGGAGGTGCTGGCCTGCCCGGCGGCCAGCGTTTTTTCTGAACGTGTATTCAGCTCGGCAGGGGGCGTCATTACAGACAAATGCAGTCGCCTGTCTACAGCCAATGTGGACAAGCTGAAGTTCATAAAAATGAACCAGGCATGGATCCCACTGGACCTGTCCATCCCTTGTGCAGATTAGACATTTATAACTACCTGCCCTTAACCATATATTCTTGTACTCCAGGGCACTTCCTCATTCAATCCTCTTTTTTTTTCCATTTTACTATTATATTGCAGGGCAACCCAAAGTTGAATGAACCTCTCCTCTGTCTGGGTGCCGGGGCCTAAAAATATCTGACAGTGGCCTGTTCCAGTGTTGGGTGACATGAAGCCTGATTCTCTGCTATGACATGAAGCCTGATTCTCTGCTATGGGACCTCTTTCCTCTGTCTGGGTGGCGGGGCCTAAAAATATCTGACAGTGGCCTGTTCCAGTGGTGGGTGACATGAAGCCTGATTCTCTGCTATGGGTTCTCTCTCCAATTGATATTGGCTAATTATTATTATTTTTTTATTATTCATTTCCCTATCCACATTTGTTTGCAGGGGATTTACCTACATTTACCTTTTGCAACCCTCTAGCCCTTTCCTGGGCTATTTTACAGCCTTTTTAGTGCCGAAAAGTTTGGGTCCCCATTGACTTCAATAGGGCTCGGGCTCGGGGCGAAGTTTGGGTCGAGTTCGGATCCCGAACACGAACATTTTTCGGGAAGTTCAGCCAAACTTCTCGAACGCGAACATCCAGGTGTTCGCTCAACTCTAGTCCTGTTCTGGCCTCAGCTCCTCTGACAGGATCACAAAGCATTATACTGATTTATAATGCTGTGTAACCCTTAGGGCTGTATTACACAAGGAGATGAGTCTTATGTTTGCCCTTTGTGACAATTGACTGCTTGTCAGTGAAGTAGACCGTTGCAGTTGTCTGCAGCGATGTCCTCCATGGTATAGGGGGGAAGGATCCCTAATGTAATTGCTCTTCCCAATACATAATCATTGTTTGCAGGCAGCAGAGCGTGCTTAGACGGCACTTTCTGCCGTTGGCAAGTGATGAGTTTTGTGCCTGCGTAAAAGCTGCGATTACCCGATAAACGAGCATTTGCTCATTCATTGGGTAATCGGAGGCTCTTTTACACAGGCACATAATTTTTAGCGAGCATTCGTTCAAAGGCTTGTTAACGATCATCTGGGCAACCTTTGGCCAGTGTAATACAACCGTTAGAGTTCTGTTAGTGTGATACAATAGATTTCAGGACTCTAAGGGTTACACTGCATTCTAAATCATTATAATGCTGTGCGATCCTGTCAGAGGAGCGGAGGCCAGAACAGGACATCTCATTGACACAAGCTGCAAGTTTATCGCATTCAACTTGCTCGTGTGTGCCTGGTCTTAAAGACATAATTGGAAAACATTACATATAGTGCTAAAAACATACAGTATAATACAGCGTCACATATCTCTTACATCCATTGACGTCTCCTCTGATGTAGATGTTCTCTTTCCTCCTTTGCAATTCAGACCAGACCGCCATGATGATTTCTTTCAGCCATATCTTGTGTCTGCAGAGCTTGACAAACAGACATCTTAGTTTCTGACTTTTCCATCATTCTACCACCTTCTGAACACCTCATCCTGTTCCTGCTTTGCTCCTTAATACTATACTGCAGAATCTGTCCCCTTGAAAATACTAGTACCACACAAATAATGTCCCTTCAATAATTAACTGTGCCAAGCAAATAGTATCACTGACACTAACATTGTAGACATAATGTCCCCCCAAATAATTGTGCTACGCTGATACTATGCCAGGGAGCCCCCACAGTAATAGTGCTCCCAAAAGTCCCACCAATAGAAATAAGTGCACTTAGTGTCCCCAATATTAATAGTGCCTCCATTGTACCCATACTTGTGATCATGTCCCCCATAGTCCCCGAATAGTAATAATTCTCCTTATAATGGGTGACAATAGAAAAATGTCCCTTAATGTGTGCCAGTACAAAAATACCCGCTTATAATGTGTTCCACTGAAAAAAATACTCCTTTATAATGTCCTATAGTACAAAAAATACCGCCTTATAATGTGTGCCAGCACAAAAATACCCATTTATAATGTGTATGTGTACCAGTGCAAAAAAAATGCCCTCTAATTATGCATGTCACTGCTAAAAATGCCCCCTTACAATGTGCGCCAGTAGAAAAATATCACCTTATAATGTGCACCAGCACAAAAAATATCCCCTTGTAATGCATGCCAGTGCAAAAAATGCCTCCTTAAAATGTGTGCCTGTACAAAAAATGCCCCTATCTAGTGCCCTCAGCAGATGCCACCATAATCCCCCTCCCCCATGGTGGCCCAACAGCATGATGCAAAATTAAAAACAATAAACTCAAATACTTAGCTCTGTAGTCAGCGATATTGTGCATTTCCTGAGCCGTATGCTGCCCGGCTCAGGTGGCACAATGATAATCGCCTTTGTCAGCACTTGGCCTGAAACCTATCAAAGGAAATGGCGGGACAAGGAGACATTGCTCTCATGGTCCGCCTCAGTATCTAATTTTATCGCTGGTGTGCCACTAGCAAGGGGAGCCCTGTGGCTTAGGGGCCCAGTTGTAGTTGCAACCGCTGTGACCCTTTATAACTACGGCACTGTCTGTACCCCAATCAACCAGGCAAGGCTAGATGATAACCAAACCTAGATTCAGATGAAATGTAGTTGCATAGCAACTTTTCAACAAAGTTAGTAACTAGGTGAACTTGAAGCAAGACGTTGACCCTCCTTGCTGGCAACAATGAGCATGGTTAGTTCCCTCCAGAAGATAGTGCCATTCCTCCAAGGCCAATTTAATGGCCAATAGTTCTCTGTTCCCTATAGAATAAGTACGATCAAGAGTCGTAAAGGCCTTGGAAAGGATTCCACAAGTTGCCATCCTGCCCGAAGGACCTTTCTGAGTTAGAACTTTGACTGTGCCTATGCCTATGGAGGAAGCATCCACCCCAAGAAAAATCATTTAATGATATTTGGGAGGTGAAAAACATTAGCAAAGGAAAAGGCTTAGGGGCACACTGAAGTTATAAAGAGGTGCATCCGGCACAGTTCTAAATGTTAAACAGCTTCCTAGCTGTCCTACAATTTCTACTAGAAGATATTAATTAATTAATTGCTATCAGTCTGCAGTAAGGGTGCAGAGGGGCGGTAACCAGTTGGGTGTATGTCTCTGCAAATTCTCACTCAATCCAGTTAGAACTGCCACTCTCAAGACACACCTCCAACTGCTTAACACCCCTCTATACCCTTAATGCAGACTGCTAGCAATTAATTCATAACTTCTAGTAGCAATTCTATTATGCCTTGATTCTCAAATTGAGGCAAATAGCCTGTCTGCTTCTATTGTTAGTGGGGTGTCCACTAGTGTTGAGCGCAAATATTCAAATCGCGAATTGTAATCGCGAATATTGCCACTTTGAGAATTCGCAAATATTTAGAATATAGTGCTATATATTCATATTCGTGAATAGTGTTAAATATTCTAATTGCAAATTTATTGTGAAAATATTACATTGCCGATTTTTTCAATCAAGTAAACAATAACTGGAGATCACAAATTTGCTAATTTATGATTTTATGCGAATATTCGGCCAAAAATTTGCGAAATATCACAAATTTTAATATTGCCTATGCCGCTCATAACTAGTGTTCACCTTGTTTAATATATTCCATTAGGCCTTGATTCTCAAATTAGTGTGAAAAAACTATGTACTTCTACTGTTAGTGGGGTGTCTACATTGTTTATTAAATAAACAATTCTATAATGCCTTGATTCTAAAATTGGGGTGAATAAGCTTTTCTGTTCTACTGTTGAGTGTAGACCTTTTGCATTAGATAAGCAATTCCAATAGACCTTTATTCTCAAATTGGGGTGAATAACCTGTCTACTTCTACTACAAGTGGGGTGTTCACCTTGTTAAATAGATAATTCCATTAGGCCTTGATTCTAAAATTGGGGTGAATAACCTTTCTACTTCTACTGTTAGTGGGGTATCCACATTGTTTAATAGATAAACAATTCTATTAGGCCTTCATTCTAAAATTGGGTTAAATAACCTGTCTTGTTCTTCTGTTATTGGGGTGTCCACCTTGTTTATTACCTAAGCAATTCTATTAGGCCTTGATTCTCAAATTGGGGTTAATAGGCTGTCTAATTCCACTGTTATTGGGGTGTCCACCTGCCTGTCACAGTAGCTGTTTCACTACCCGAAAGGACTAGCTATGCTTGTTGCTGCAATACACAGTGATGGACACCAAGATACACTCTCCCTGCAGTCCAGGATATAGCTGATTTAACACGCTTTGTGGCAAATTAATTCATAATGAAGCACATCTTTTGAAAAAATTTGCAGAAGCATCCAAATCGAATTTTTGAAAGCTTTACTCATCTCTACTTGACATAGCTGTAGTAGGGAGGAAGCTGCAGAAGAGTTATGTCCAGGTTCCTCAAAACTCTTCGGTAAAAGTCCAGGAACTATTGCAAATTATTTGTGATGGGCTCGTTGTTTTCAAATAAAGGATTTGTCCAGGTTAGGTCCTCTTCAGACAAATGGGAAATCATAAATGCTGCTTTGGCACGTTTGGATCAGAATTGTTGAGGTAGCAACCCAACATAAATCGTGCATTGGTTCATGAAACCATGACATAACTTCCAATCCCCTTAATAGCATGAGAGAGGAGACAGACGTGGCCCAGGACCTCCTGTGGTGCTGTGGCTACTTTCAATGATTGCGGTAGTCATTAAGGAATCTAGGCGGGTGGACACATTATGCAGGAATGACAGTATTTGTTGCTGAGCCACTTTGTGAAATAGTTCCTGTAAACTATGTTTTAATGTGAATTTTAAATTTGAGAATAAATAAGCTTACACAGCTAAGTGAACAAATATATATACTAAATGTGATAAAAAAATATGAAACCGACAAATCACATACAGAGTCATAAAAGTAAATAACAATCACTGGCCTGCAACACAATGGGGGGAGCTCCTGTTGCCATATCGTAGCATGGTAATACGAGAGAGAGATAGTGATCTACACCATCCTACCTGGATGATGTTCTCAGCGGAGCTCCATTCTTTTTCTTTGTGCACAAAAGTTTATACCTTTAAGCCCCTTCTCCTAAGGATGTCCAGTGTGTGGTACACATATCTCTGAGATAATGACTCAGGAATGCAACCTTCAGCACAATGAGGATTTTTGTATATGTTATCTAACTATCCTTAACTCATTACATTGCAAGGAATATAGAAGGTGATATATTAATTAAAGGGGTCTGAACCAATCAGTACTTAATTATGTAAAATACCCTTACAACATAACCCATTTGCGGTGGGTCTGTGGGGTCCATGGCCTGAGTTTACTGTTCTGGACAGTGGGTATGGACCCACTGTACCAAAAAACCTGTTTGGCTTAGGCTCATTATAAGGGCATTATTCTGGCAGTCCCCTGGTATAGGGGTATATCCCCTATACAGGGATCTGGACTTTGCTGTGGCGGAGCTACCAGGTCATTACCTCTTGAGATAGTACCAGTGTGATTGGTGGTTGTCTCAGAGACACCAGGGAGTCAGGCAATATGTGTAGTCTGGAAATTGGCAAGCAAGAAAAGTACAAGCATATCCGTGAGACAAGTCTGCAGTCAGGGCAGTAGGGCAATCTGTGAAACAGGCTAAGGTCAGGGTAGGTGGCTATAAGTCGGTAACCAGGCTGGAGTATGGTAAACAGGTAGTCAAACAAAGAATACACCTTTGCTGGTTACTAGAGACAAGGAGACATAATGCTCAGATATCCTCCTACTGGAGAGGGCTCATTAAATACATTGACTGGAGGAAACTAGGGTGAGTGCATGCTGGTCCTTTAAGAGTTTGGAAATGCACATACACCCTAAAAATAAACCTGTTGATCTTCTTAACACAGCATAGGCCATGGACTGCAGGAGACACTGAAGATGCCATTTGCTAGGAGCAGTGTCGGACTGGGGTACCTTGGGCCGACCAGTAAAATGTATTGGATACATTCAAATATAATAAATAATCTAACAAGTTTTGTTTATAATAACTGGTTGAGGTGCTGTACATTGAATATATGTATGTAGTGCAGTAAGTCTTATGTGTTATGTGCCACTTGTGCAGGGGGTGGGAGGCTAGGGACCCACTTTTAACAGGGGCCCACCGGCGGATTACCCTCTACCCCTGTTGGCCAGTCTGAGACTGGCTAGGAGTGAGCAGGCCCTGGATTCTGGCCTAAGAGAAGAGGGGTAAGTACCATGGCCCCCATGCCTGCCTGGGAGAGCAGAACAGTGGCAGGCATGTGCCACTAGTGATGGATGAACATCGGCCGGGATGGTTCACTTTAATGGCAGGCGAACCTGAAAAACCTTCAGCTCATATTTGCAGCCACCAAATACTTAGTAGAAGTGTACAAATAGTCCCACAACATGGACAGTGACATAGTAGAGTGGGATCAATGACAACAATTCCAACAAAAAATATGCATCTTAATCAGGGGACATTTGTATGCGTCTTAAAGGGAAATTCTCTGAAATGTGCCCTGTTGTGGTCCAGAAATTTTTTATTTTAGGCCATGATAGTACGGCCCTTAAAAATTAGGCATTCACCTTTTTTTTAAAACTTTTTGGGGTATATCACACCAGTAGAAATTATTTGTTCCAATGTCGTTTGTCACTATCTGTAGCTAAGCTAATGCGGCTAAACTGCAAACAAATTCTGCACTACCCAACTGCACGCTATAGAAAGTATATTATTGGTATATTACACCCCTGCTTCAATCAGTTTTTTGGGGGGGCAACTGGTACATCACACCAGTAGAAATTATTTGCTCCAATGGCATTTGTCACTATCTGTAGCTGAGGTAACGCAGCAAAACCGCAAACAAATGCTGCAATACATAAATGCACTGTATAGAAAGTATATAATTGGTATATCACACCCCTGCCTCAATCATTTATTTATTTTTCGGGGGGGGGGGGGGCAACTGGTATATCACACCAGTAAAAATGATTTGTTCCAATGTCGTTTGTCACTATCTATAGCTGAGGTAACGCAGTTAAACTGCAAACAAATGCTGCACTATATAGAAAGTATCTAATTGGTATATAACACCCCTGCTTCAATTACTTTTTTGGGGGGGGGCAACTGGTATATCACACCAGTAGAAATTATTTGTTCCAATGTCGTTTGTCCCTATCTGTAGCTGAGGTAACGCAGCAGAACCACAAACAAATGCTGCACTACCCAAATGCACTATATAGAAAGTATATTATTGGTATATAACACCCCTGCTTCAATCAGTTTTTTGGGGGGGCAACTGGTAAATCACACCAGTAGAAATTATTTGTTCCAATGTCATTTGTCCCTATCTGTAGCTGAGGTAACGCAGCTTAACCGCAAACAAATGCTGCACTACCCAAATGCACTATATAGAAAGTATATTATTGGTATATAACACCCCTGCTTCAATCAGTTTTTTGGGGGGGCAACTGGTATATCACACCAGTAGAAATAATTTTTCCCAATGTCGTTTGTCACTCTGTGTAGCTGCGGTAACGCAGCAAAACCGCAAACAAATGCTGCAGTACCTAAATGCACTATATAGAAAGTATATTATTGGTATATAACACCCCTGCTTCAATCAGATTTTTTGTGGGGCAACTGGTAAATCACACCAGTAGAAATGATTTGTTCCAATAGCGTTTGGCACTCTGTGTAGCTGTAGTATCGCAGCAGAACTGCACACAACTGCTGCACAATACAAATGCACTATAATATTCTATGTTAGAAAGTATATTATAAGTATATCACACCCCTCAGTAAGTCACACCTATCGATAGCACACCTATAACAGTCCTTAAAAGGACTTTTGTGGCCTTATTAACTAGCATTTGGTGTCCCTAAGGCCTCTTTCACACAGGTGTCGCGTGTGAGGGCCGGACAAGATGCGGGTGCGTTGCGGGAAAATGCAGTTTTTTTCTGCACGAGTGCAAAGCGTTTTAATGTGTTTTGCACGCGCGTGAAAAAAATCAGCATGTTTGGTACCCAGACCCAAACCCGGACTTCTTCACAGAAGTTCGGGTTTGGGTTAGGTATTCTGTAGATTTTATTATTTTCCATTATAACATGGTTATAAGGAAAAATAATAGAATTCTTAATACAGAATGCTTAGTAAAATGTCCATTGAGGAGTTAAAAATAATAAACAAATTTAACTCACCCCATTCACTTGGTCGCGTAGCGGATCTCCTCTTCTTTCCACTTTCTTCAGGACCTGGCTAAAGGACCTTTGATGACGTCACTGCGCTCATCACATGGTCCATCACCATGGTGACAGACCATGTGGTGGGCCATGTGATGGACCATGTGAAGGAGCGCAGTGACATCATCAAAGGTCCTTTAGCCAGGTCCTGAAGAAAGTAGAAAGAAGAGAAGATCCGCTACGTGATCAAGTGGATGGGGTTAGTTAAATTTGTTTATTATCGTCTCCTTGCAACCATGTGTGAAAATCGCACAGAATTTGCACTTGCTTGCGATTTTCTTGCAGACCCATTCATTTCTATGGGGCCTGCGCTGCGTGAAAAACTCACAATATAGAGATTGCTGCGATTTTCACGCAACGCACATGTGATGCGTGAAAATCACCACTCATGTACACAGCCCCATTGAAGTGAATGGGCCGGATTTGGTGCGGGTGCAATGCGTTCACCTCACGCATTGCACCAGCGCGGAATTCTCGCCCGTGTTAAAGGGGCCTAACAGTCTGTCCCTGCTGCACACATCAACCTCTCCCTACACTGGCAAAAGACTGAATGTAATATGATGGCCAGATCAGGTTTACTTATAAGGTAGGAAGTATGTCCATGTGCTGAAACGTCTCAATTGGTTGTCCTGTACCACCTGATAGATGTGTCATGGGTCAAAGTTCTTCACAATTTAAAAGAATATGGCGCCGGCGGACATCGCCATATGTTTGCCCATTCGGCGAACCGCGAATGAGTAAAGTTTGCCGCTAAACGACCACCGGGCGAACCGCAAGGCCATCTCTATGGGCTACAACTGTAATAGCATGGATACAGCTAAAGTGCTCTCAGTGTTTTGGCCAGAATCTAGTGTAGTTTCTGCATTTGCCCTGTTACCCTTTCTCTCAGCTTGGGGAGATCATTAGTTTTCAGAGAGACTTTCCCTCCCTTCTGCTATTGGAGGAGAGGCTTCATCTAGGGCAACAACAAAAAAGTACCTGGTTGTGGTTTCAAAGGTCTGCTGGGAAAATCTTGTTATAGCTGTAGTCCATTTCCAGAGAAAATTCTTACAGATAGGGAAAATATGATTTTTTAATTTAAAAAAATGTTGTAAAAGATTATCCTTTTAGAAGTTGCAACGATAATAACCTTTCATGATGAGGAAATGTATCTAAAGTTTTTAGGGCGTTTCAGTAAATAGCCGTTTCACTACATTTTCAGGAAGGAAGTATTCCTTCCCAGCAACACCTGCTCATCAGTGAAGGAGACCACTGCATTTACATGCAGTGATCTCCTCCACAGTATGGTGGTGAGCGATTGCAAAATGCTATCGCTCATCCCCAAAACAGAATCGCTGTTTTCCGGCATTAGAGGTGCTTCGACAGCACGATCTATTGCTGGCAAACGATGATTTAGGTGTCCGCACCAATGATCATATTACCCTACGAACAGGTGTTTTGCTCGTTCACCGGGTAATTGGCAGCACCTTTAAACCGACAGATATATGCTAATGAGCGTTCCTATGAACGCTTGCGACAGATTATCTGGCCGATGCTCACTTTGCTGCAGGGCAGAAACTTGTCACCTTTCAAATGTAGTTGATTTATGTGTCAGAACAGGACATAAAGACTTTCCTGAGCAAATATTGTGTGAAAATAACTACTAGCAAAGGCAAAGTAATGAACCAGCTTGTTTTTGGACTAAAAACTGGAATAGTTCTCTTTTACATAGGAAGCCAAACTGGAGATCTGTTTTTGCAGATATGGAACATAAGAGATGGACATAACGAGGAAGAATGCAAAAAGAACTGCTGGAGCATGTGCTTTAATTTATTATGAGGTTTAGGCCTCATCATGAATTAGGCACATCATACAGCAGTCCATGGCAAGGGCACTGTAGAAACACCACCTACACCTAGGTCTAAGCACAATGTTGTTTAAAAAGTTGCAAACACTGGGTTTGTGATTTTTTTACACCAAACATTTGGCATGGGTTGAGTGATACATTTCTCATTAAGTGTCTGCAAGAGGGACACAAATACAAAGTTTATAGGAAGAAACCAAATGTAATATGAGTTAAGACACGTCATGTTGTCCAAAATGATGGAAACATAAACAGAGAAGAGAGGTGACAGGAAGAGCTGATGAGAAGACAATTTAAGAGAAAGTTGATATTAGACATAAGGAAGCCAATAAAAGAAGGAAAGAATCAATTTTTCTTGTTGCACAAAAACTAGAAAGAATAACAATTCTACCTAAAGAACAGGCTTTTGAGGCTGGCAAAGGAAATGTACAAGAGCAAGCCGTTAAATTAAATTCAGAAATCAAGAAGCTGTAAGAAACTTCAACATGGATGAAATCTGGACATTTGAAATTTAAAGTATTTGTATCTACAACACACAAAAGGAACACTTAATGGTCCTCGAATAAATGTGACATTTTATTGCAACAAAATTGGATAAAGCAGACAGTGATACAAAGTTTCGATCTGAAGGGATCTTTTTCAAGTAGATAATATGCTAGGTGTCAGATAATTGTAATGGACACAAGACTGGAAAATATGAATCTACCCAAACAGATGAACTAATCCTATATACAATGCATGCAACTGGGTTAAAAGGTAGAAATGTACAGTGTACATACAATCGTGAGGCTACCAAGTCTCTTATCCAGTTTGTGTACATAGTATATAGTCCAGGGAATACAGGATATAAGTAACACACGATATGGACAGAATCTTAACTGATAGTCCTTATGTAGTTGTACATGTATTGGCCTTAATCTGCTTATCTTGAGCAGCATACACTGACATCTGGTGTTGGTGTATATCAGACAAAATTTTGATGTCAGGTATATGGGATCCTGGGGAGGTTAAATTGGTTATCTAATAGTACAAATACCTCCCACAATACCCAACCCCCTCCTATAGACGATACTTACCCGATCCCCGCAACCACGTTCCTCCGGATCCCTGCATGGCTACTGCTGCATCTCCCTGTCCCCCCGACCAGCCTACATAGCATCTCGTGGCTGGGTATTATCTACAGGAGGGGCCCAGGCTTTGTGGGGGGTATGTGTATTACTGGATAACCCCTTTAATGCAGAACTATTATAAGATCATTAAAGTACCTACATGCTGGAGGCTATTATGTAATATAACGTGAATTTGAAAGATTTGAGAATGAATAAGCTTAAGCAGGCTAAGTGAATAAGTCATTAAATATGAGATAACACAAACAAATCACATACTAAAAAGTAAATTGACATCACTAGCCTAAATATGCAACATGCAATAAGGGGTGGCACTCCGGTTGCCATGTCGTAGTACATGGACGACACCACATGGTGTACTTGAGATAGAGCAAATCAATACTTACATCTTACCTAGAATGAAATCTTCAATGGAGTGCCTCTGAGTGAATATATCTCACAGAGTTTAAAAATGTTAGCTCCCTCTTCAAGTGTGCAGCACACGTCTCTGAGATCACTTAGGAATGTGGGTCTTATCAGCACAATGGGGGATGGGTACTAGATTACAAGGCACATCATTACACAGAATGGTAATAATCAAAGGGAACAGAAAATAAAGGGACAGAACCAATCAGTACTTAAAAAATACCCTTATAATACACTAAGCATTATGCATCATAGATAATATATGGCTGTTATATGAATACCTATATACAAACTGACGGCTGACATTTGGGAAGTACTATACTAATGCAAGGGTCATAGAGGGACCAGATGGCCAATTATAGATGGACTTATACACAAAACTCACCAACTGCAACAACCTCTTACTCTATACCAGCTGTCATCCCCGCAATATTAAGGAGTCTTTATCCAAATCCTGACTCTGCACAGTGAACAGAATACTTACTGATGAAACTAGCAGAACCCACAGACAGCAGAAAATAGAAAAAATCCATGATATGGGTCAAGCAGAAATGCCCATGCCCACACTATACAAAAATGTGTTGCTTTTGTCAAAACATAGTATCCACAAAATACATCAAATAACTAAACACCATTGGACACTTTTAACTCATTCATATGATCTCATTTCTTAAAGGGGTTGTCTGAGTTATGAAAAAAAATTATAGTACTGTAAATCTGATGGTCAGCAATAAATAACTAAGCTAGCCAAGTTTTTGGCTATATAAAATTCTATTTCCTCATTTCACTAGTTACCTTCTGGCCCTTTATTTACCTGCAATAACAATCTCTGAGGTTTTCCTCATGAATATTTGTAGGTGTAAAAAAAGACTGCCCCTCCTCCTGCTCTGCAAAGGGAGTGAATAAAATGTGCTGCCCTGAGTGAAATGTATGACTGCTGAGATACTCAGCAGCATGTTGTATGTATAGGACAACAAGTACCAGCTGTACAATGACACTGCTGATGCACACAGGATCTTCCCCCTACCTTTTCTTGTGTAATGCTCTGCAGAACTCCTAGAGTCTGTCAGCTCTGTGTCTGCAGGATAAGGAGGGAAAATCCTGTGTCTTCTCACTGGCTGCAGCTGCTCAGAAAAGCTTCCAGCCCTGAGTCTTTGCTGCTAATGGTAGAAAGGGTTAATCTTTCCTGAAGAATCCAGTGGAGGGAGACACAAGGCAGACAGCAGCCAGGAATGTTATGGCTGCTGGCCAGGGCCACCATCAGGGCAGTACTGGCGGTGCTGCTGTGAGGAGGGGACTGGCCAGGCTTGGGGCTATGCTTATGTCTGCACTCACTGGTAATGGGGCCCGTCACTATATTTCATGTCTTGCCCCAGTGATGCCCTACTAGTAGTATTCACAAATGAAGCAGGTGGGTGAAGCCTGACTAACATTGGTCAGTCTCCGCCCACCCGCATAATTAGGCAATACTACCAGTAGGGCATGGCTGGGGCCTAATAGATGTCAGATCGAGCAGATGTAATGCTGCTGTGACGGGGGCCCAGCATGAAGCACAGTGACAGTGTCAGGCCGCATTACCAGTGCATGTAAATGAGGGGGGGCGGACATTACTGGGGGCAGCGAGGGGACATTACTGGGGAGAGTGGGGGGACATTACTGGAGCAGTGGAAAGACAATACTGGTGGCAGTGTAGGGACAGTACTGGGGCATGGAAGGACATTACTGGGGCAGTGGAGGGACATTACTGTGGGTACTATAGGGAGCTTACTGTGGGCACTGGGTGGACATTCATGGGGACAGTGGGGGGACATTACTAGGACAAGAGAGTGGACATTACTGGGGCCAGTGGGTGGACATTACTGGGGCCAGTGGGTGGACATTACTGGGGTCAGTGGGTGGACATTACTGGGGGCAGTGGTTGGACATTACTGGGGGTAGTGAGGGCACATTACTGGGGCAGTGGGAGACATTACTGGGCAGTATAGGGGACATTACTGGGGACAGTGAGGGGATATTACTTGGGCACTGGGGGGACATTACAGAGGGCAGTGGGGGACATTACTGGGGGCAGTGGGGGTATTAGGGAGGCAGTGGGGAATATTACTATGAGCTCTATAGGGACATTATTGGGGGCAGTGAGGGGATGAACATCTCTGGGGCCAGTTGGGGAACCTTACTGTGGTTGCTATAGGGACTTTACGAGGGGACACTGTGGGGATTTTATTACTACCAGAGACAATGTAGGGGGCATGCATATTACTGGGACACGATAGGAGGTATGATTACTCAGGGAACTGTGGGAGCATTATTATTATTGGGGTTAATAGGGATTATTTTTATCTGGGTCAATAAGGTTGCATTTTTATTTCTGGGCAGTATGGGGGTCATTATAACTGGGGGCACTGTATTATTATTACTGGGAAATATAGCAGGCACTATAGGGGCCTTTTTACTGGGGGAATTATGGGGGGCATTACTATTACAGAATTTTATATTACTATGTGGGGACTAATCCGTATGGCAATATAATGTCTGCTGTATAGTATTTGGTGCGAACAGCGGGCACAGTATTAGGGTCATAAGCAGGATAATACTGTTGGGGTAGCAAGGTGGGAGGATGATTATAATAAAAAAGTGAGAAACCTGAGATGTTTGTTTGGTAATTCTGCAGAGACGGGACACGACTAAAAGAAGCCATCATGGGCCATAGCCCAAAGGGAAAAGATGAGGAAAGTAAAATGATACATCAGAGGAGACGTCACCTGTGAGGTACTGCATATAATAGGTATGTGGTGCTGTATGTGGTGCTGAAGTTTTCCTAAATTTCGGACTGAATTCCACTTTATAGGCTTTGCTTCACTCAACACTAATCATTGTCTCTTTTTGCACAGGGCCGGACCCAGACTATAAAGCAGCCCTGGTATACAAACCCCACCATATGATATTGTGTAGAACTGTGGTGTGCAATGAACGCTGTGGTAAATTTAGCTTAACTTGGTCACGCGTCTATGAAACAATCAACTCTAAAAATAAAATTGAAAATGTAAGACAGAAATGCCTAATTACACAGTGTGGGACATATCTTACCCTCCCCAACAGCAATACATTTAATATACACTCACCTAAAGAATTATTAGGAACACCTGTTCTATTTCTTATTAATGCGATTATCTAGTCAACCAATCACATGGCAGTTGCTTCAATGCATGTAGGGTTGTGGTCCTGGTCAAGACAATCTCCTGAACTCCAAACTGAAGCCACAACACGCACAACCTTGAGGCGGATGGGCTACAACAGAAGACCCCACCGGGTACCACTCATCTCCACTACAAATAGGAAAAAGAGGCTACAATTTGCACGAGCTTCACCAAAATTGGACTGTTGAAGACTGGAAAAATGTTGCCTGGTCTGATGAGTCTCGATTTCTGTTGAGACATTCAAATGGTAGAGTCCAAATTTGGCGTAAACAGAATGAACATGTATCCATCATGCCTTGTTACCACTGTGCAGGCTGGTGGTGGTGGTGTAATGGTGTGGGGGATGTTTTCTAGGCACACTTTAGGCCCCTTAGTGCCAATTGGCCATCGTTTAAATTCCACGGGCTACCTGAGCATTGTTTCTGACCATGTCCATCCCTTCATGACCACCATGTATGTACCCATCCTCTGATGGCTACTTCCAGCAGGATAATGCACCATGTCACAAAGCTTGAATCATTTCAAATTGGTTTCTTGAACATGACAATGAGTTCACTGTACTAAAATGGCCCCAACAGTCACCAGATCTCAACCCAATAGAGCATCTTTGGGATGTGGTGGAACGGGAGCTTCGTGCCCTGGATGTGCATCCCTCAAATCTCCATCAACTGCAAGATGCTATCCTATCAATATGGGCCAACATTTCTGAAGAATGCTATCAGCACCTTGTTGAATCAATGCCACGTAGAATTAAGGCAGTTCTGAAGGCAAAAGGGGGTCCAACACCGTATTAGTAGGGTGTTCCTAATAATTCTTTAGGTGAGTGTATAAAGCTGAGTGTATTTATGTGTGTATGTATGTCCACTAAAGGATTCTGCACTGTCTCATTTACAAGGCACACAGGTACATCAGGTGTCCGGGAAGGTTTTAGACCAGGTCTCAGCTCTCTAGCACGTACCGTTCCTAAGATATTCACAAAAAAATGCATTGGCCAATAGAAGCTCGCAGGCCATTAGTCTCCACATACACACAGTTTTACACTAGGTTTTAATAACAACCCAGCCCTTTTTCTTCACAGCTGTTGATCAGCTTTAAATGGGCAGGGTGCTGTGGATGACACCGTTAAGGAGAGGAGTGCTGTGAAGGTCACAGTTCGGGGGGCAGGCCTCTAAATATGGACTTATAACCCGCCCCCCGGTACTGCTAAGCCACATTCCAACCCCATTAGACCATGCCCCCCACTCTGCAGCCGACGGAGATTGAAAAAATGAAGGTAAAATTCAACTTCTGTCAGCTGCAGGGGTGGAAGGGAGTGTGACTTTCTTCCTGTAGCTCATGCTCAGACAGCACAGTGCTGCTGTCTGAGAGTGAGCTGTTCAAAAGGACATCCCTGTTTCCGTTCAGGCCCTCTGCCGAACGGGGGACAGGGAGTCTGAATGCCGGACTGTTTGGCCTTAAACCGGACCTCTGGCCACCCTAGGGGCAGGCTGCTGTGGAGGTCTCAGTTAAGGGAATAGTCTGCTATGGAGGTCAGTGTTAAAGGGCAGATTGCTGTGAAGGCCACTGTTAATGGGACAGGGTGTTGTGGAAATCATTGTTACTAAGATTGGGTACTGTGGAGGTCACCAATAAAAAGGCTGCCGCTATGGAGGTCACTGTTAAAGGGGCGTGATGCTGTGGAGGTCACTGGTAAGGGGGTGGGATCATGTGGAGGTCACTGTTAAAAGGGCGGGCTGCTGTGGAGGTCACTGTTAAGGGGGCAGGATGCTGTGGAGGTCACTGTTAAGGGGGCAGGGAACGATGGAGGTCACATTTAAGGGGACGGTCCGCTATGGAGGTCAGTGTTTGGGACAAGGTGCTGTAGAGGTGACTGTTAAGGGGGTGGGGTGTTGTGGAGATCACACTTTAAGGGAACTGAGCTCTTTGGAGGTCACTGTTAAGGGGGCAGGATGCTGTGGAGGTCACTGTTAAGGGGGCAGGGAACGATGGAGGTCACATTTAAGGGGACGGTCCTGTCACGGAAGGTGTACAGAAAACTAGAAGACACAAAATGAAGATCCGACTGACTGGATCCAAAAACTAAGGAACCAAAGGGTAAGCCCTGCAACAGCCCTGGCTCTCTCCCTTACTGCTCAGCCTATGCAAAAATCTCTATGGTAGATGATTGCATATCCTCGTTCCTCGACTGTTTGACACCTGAACACCCTATAATAGTGAGGGGACACGACCACCGGCTCCCTACACTAAATACGGAGGGAGTCAGGGTCTCCTAGGATCCAGCAAACAGGAAAACACAAATGAATGAACAAACTTATCTGTAGAAGAATCAGTAGTAGCATCCAGCATGCACACACTCCAGGAAGTTGTATAAACCGCAAAGTGATGCAGTATGGGAAGGGATTTAAAGGGATGCAATCAGTGCAACTACATGACAGCTGAGAGAGGCTAACGAGATGAGAAAACAAAAGCAAACCAAATGGAACCTCAAGCAGGAGGTTCTAAAGAACGTCTGTCAGAGCTTCTCAGATGTCTGGTGGTGACAGGTCAGCTATGGAGGTCAGTGTTATGGGGCAAGGTGCTGTAGAGGTGACTGTTAAGGGGGTGGGGTGTTGTGGAGGTCACACTTTAAGGGAACTGAGCTCTTTGGTGGTCACTGTTAAGGGGGTAGGATGCTGTGGAGGTCACTGTTAAGGGGGCAGGGAACGATGGAGGTCACATTTAAGGGGACGGTCCGCTATGGAGGTCAGTGTTATGGGGCAAGGTGCTCTAGAGGTGACTGTTAAGGGGGTGGGGTGTTGTGGAGGTCACACTTTAAGGGAACTGAGCTCTTTGGTGGTCACAGTTAAGGGGGTAGGATGCTGTGGAGGTCACTGTTAAGGGGGCAGGGAACGATGGAGGTCACATTTAAGGGGACGGGCCGCTATGGAGCTCAGTGTTATGGGGCAAGGTGCTGCAGAGGTGACTATTAAGGGGGTGGGATGTTGTAGAGGTCACACTTTAAGGGAACTGAGCTCTTTGGAGGTCACTGTTAAGGGGGCGGGTTATTGTGGAAATCACTATTAACGAGAGGGGTTACTGTGGAGGTCACTAATAAAGGGGCAGCTGCTGTGGAGGTCACTGCTAAATGGGAGGGCGCTGTGGATGTTACTGTTAAGCAGGCAGGCTGCTGTAAAGGTGACTGTTAAAGGGGTGTGGTACTGTAGATGTCGCTGTTATAGTGGATACTGTTGATATCTTTTAACAACACACACAAACGTTAAATTAAATAGATGAAATATACCTGTGTGAAGCTGGGTCCTTATGCTAGTCTAATATATAAAGTGAGTGTATGTATGTCCGCTAAAGGGATCTGTACTGTCGCATTTACAATTATGAAATTTGGCACACAGGTACATCAGGTGTCTGGGAAGGTTTTAGACCGGGTCTCAGCTCTCTACATTAGCTAATAGAAGCATACAGGTCTTTCTCCTCATATCCCAACTGTCATACACATGGTTATATGACCCCTATCAGCCAATAGAAGCTCGCAGGCCCTTAGTCTCCACATACACAGTTTTACTCCAGGTTTCCATAACAACCCAGCCATTTTTCTTCACTGCTTTCATTCAGCTTTTAAGAGGCAGGGTGCTGTGGATGACACTGTTAAGGGAGCGGAGTGTTGTGGAGGTCACAGTTAAGGGGCAGTCGACGGGGATTGAAAAAATGAAGGTAAAAATCAACTTCTGTCAGCTGCAGGAGTGGAAGAGAGGTTGACTCACTCCCAGAGTGATGCTGTCTGAGAGTGAGCTGTTAAAAAAGACATCCCTGTATTCGTCCAAGCCCTGCACGGGACG
The DNA here is from genome assembly GCF_014858855.1 of Bufo gargarizans. Taxonomy (NCBI): domain Eukaryota; kingdom Metazoa; phylum Chordata; class Amphibia; order Anura; family Bufonidae; genus Bufo; species Bufo gargarizans. The sequence goes on from NC_058080.1 coordinate 429,561,796, forward strand.
GAGGACAGGGACTCTGAAAGCTGGACTGTACGGCCTAAAACCAGACCTCTGGCCACCCTGGGGCAGGGTGCTGTAGAGGCCACTGTTAATGGGACTGGGTGTTGTGGAAATCACTCTTAAGGAGATGGGGTACTGTGGAGGTGACCATAAAGGGGCGGCCGCTATAGAGGCCGCTGTGGCGGTCACTTTTAAGGGGTTCAGAATGCTGTGTAGTGGTGTCGCTACAGGGGGGCAAGGGGGGGCAATCGCCCCCCTATGTTATTCTTTGCCCCCCACCAGGTGCCCTCCCGCTGATTCCCCAAAGCAGCTGCTCTGCCCAATGGCTGGTGAATACTAATGAGCGCTTCCATTATGGAAGCGCTCATTAGTACCGAAGGAGCAGGAAGTGGTGAACGCTATGTACTTACCGCTTCCTGGTCCTCGGCTGTCGGCTGTGCAGGGCTGCACACAACGTGAGGGCGCTCTGTGACCTCACGCTGTGCGTGCCAGTTAAGAGCACAGTCGACTGAGGAGGAAGAAAATTGCAGGTGGCATCCAGGAGCAGGAGGGGTAAGTGTTTTTTTATTTTATAAAAAATGAGGCTGCTGGGGCATAATAGGGGATAATGAGAGGCATAATGAGGGCTAATTAGAGACATAATGGGGGCTAATGAGGCATATGGGAGCTAATTAGGCATATGGGGGCTAATGAGACATATAAGGGCTAATAAGAGGCATAATGTGGGCTAATGAGGCATAATGGCTGATAATGGGGCTAATGAGGCATCAGGGCTGATATGGGGGTTAATGATAGGCATGGGGGCTGATATAGGGGTGATGAGAGGCATAATGGGGGCTAATAAGAGGCATAATGGGGGCTAATGAGGCATAAGGGCTTATAATGGGGGCTAATGAGGCATAAGGGCTGATATGGGGGTTAATGAGAGGCATGGGGGCTGATATGGGAGTGATGAGAGGCATAATGAGGGCTAATGAGAGGAATAATGGGGGCTAATGAGGCATAAGGGCTTATAATGGCGCTAATGAGGCATAAGGGATGATATGGGGGCTAATGAGAGGCATGGGGCTGATATGGGAGTGATGACAGGCATAATGAGGGCTAATGAGAGGCATAATAACAGTGTCATCCACAGATGCCCCCATAACAGTGTGTCTTCCACAGATCCACCATAACGAAAGAAGGGGAAATGATCCGCGGAAGCAAGCAGAGGACGGCACAGCAGACGACTGAATAGCTTCTTTTGTAAGTAAATTGTTTTATTATAAATGTATTCCTGCATACCGCAATTCTCTCGTATATTGTAATCTTATTTATATATACTTATTTCGTTTCCCCCCCCCCCATTTTTGACTGTGGTATCTTTGTGCCCCCCCCCCCATATATTGTTCCTAGAGTCGCCACTGCTGTGGAGGTCACTGTTAAAGGGGCAGGCTCTGTGGAGGTCTCTGTTAAGGGGGCAGGAGAATGGTGGCCATCACAGTTAAGGGGATGATCCACTATGGAGGTCAGTGTTAGGGGGTGGGGTGATGTAGAGGTCACTGTTAAGGGGCCGGTGTTGTGGAGGTCACATTTTAAGAAAACGGAGATCTGTGGAGGTCACTGTTAAGGAGGCAGGTTATTGTGGAAATCACTGTTAAACGAGACGGGGTACTGTGGAGGTCACTAATAAAAATCAGGGGAGGGCACTGTGGATGTTACTGTTAAGGGGGCAGGCCACTGTGGAGGTCACTGTTAAAGGGGCGGGCACTGTGGAGGTCACTGTTAAGCGAGGAGGGGACTGTGGAGGCCACTAATAAAAGAGGCAGCCGGGTACTGTTAGGTCACTGTTAAGGCAGCAGGGTACTGTGAGGTCACTGTTAAGGGAGCAGGTACTTTGGAGGTCCCTGCTAAGGGAGCGGGGTACTGTGGCAGTCACTGTTAAAGCGGCAGTCTCTGTGGAGGTCTCTGTTAAGATGGCTGGGAATGGTGGAGGTCACAGCTAAGGGGACTGTAACCTATGGTCAGTGTTAAGGGGTGGGTACTGTAGAGATCACTGTTAAGGGGCAGGCCCCTGAGGAGGTCACTGTTGAGGGCATGGGGTGCTGTGGAACTCACTGTTTAGGGGGCAGGCTGCTGTGAAGGTCAAAGTTAAGGCGGTGGGCTGCTGTGGAGGTCCATTTTTAAGGAGGCGGGGCACTGTGGGGGGTCAGTGTTAAGGGGTGGGGGGCTGTGGAGGTCACTGTTAAGGGGCGGGGTACTGTAGATGTCACTGTTATAGTGGATACTGTCGATATCTTTTAACAACACACACAAACAATAAATGTTTTCTTTTACTCTCTGCCTTCCCAGGGCAATAACATTTTTTTTACAGTTCACATAACATTATGAGGGTTTGTTTTTTGCGGCACAAGTTGCACTTTCTAATGCCACTAATTACTTTTAGATACAATGTAGTAGACAGCTGGAAATTTGAACCCCACCCCCCCACAATTCTGCCATAGGTTTATGGGTTTTGTTTTTACGATATTCCGTATGCGGTAAAAAATGACATTATCTTCATTCTGCGGGTCAATTCAGTTACAGTGATACCAAATTTTTATAGTTTTTCTTCTGTCTTAATACTTTCAGGTGTTATGGGACACGACCATACATTTTTTTTTTTGTTTAATTTTATTTGTAAAATTGAAAAATGGGGATTATTTGAGTTTGTATTACTTTTTGGCTTTTTATAGACTTTTAAAAACATTTCTTTACTTTTTTTTTACATTTTTTGTCCCATAAAGGGACTTTAGCATGCAATTGTTTGCCTCTCCCATAGACTGCAATGATTTACCAGCTTGATACGGTTTAATTAGAACTTAGCTCTGACAGGAATCGGTTCCTTCAGAAAGTCCCAGGCTGCCAAAGCAACCAAAATGCACCTCATAGAGGGAGAAACAGTTCAATGCTCCTGGAAAATAGAGTAACCACTTAGTTGCCATGGTCACAATTGACCATGGCATCTGAGAGGTTAAAAGTCTGTGATCAGCATTATCACTGATCACAACAGCAGGCATCTGGTGGGTATGGCAATAACTGAACTCCAGAGTGAGCGCCATTTTTAAAGATTCAACATCTGCTGTACATTTATGACAGATCTCAGGAAGGAGTTAAATTTCTCACCTCTCTTCCAGAGTAACAGTATAGGAGCTGTGAGGCTAGATGGAGAAGGACCTTTGATGATGTCATCAAAGCCAGGTCTTGCTCCCTACTAACCTTGGAACTACACGCTTATCAGTGTAGTTCCTGCACTCTTAAAAGGTTAAATGGTTTCTACCACCTCATTTGGACCTAATTAGCTCTCAGACACTAGCGATCTGCTCTACCTAACAATGCTATTTTCAGACCTTTGTGTGGATCCGTTTCACTAAAAAAACAACTTTTATTGATATGCTAATGAGCCTCTAGGTGCTATGTGGGCGTCTTTTCAGCACCTAGAGGCTCGGTCTACTCACACTGTATGCCGCTCCGCTCGTCCATCAAGCCCGTCCATCTCCTCTAGAATGCCATCCTCCATCTCAGCCAGCGGACGAATTCTCGCGCCTGTGCCGTGCGCGTCTGTGTTCAGCGCAGACACAGTGAATGACCACTCCCTGCACAGACATCTCCACTGCGCCTGCGCCGATTACGTCAGAGTGCTCCGAGGAACAGATGGCGCAGGCGCAGTGGAGATACCGGCGCAGGGAGCGTTCAGACAGTCACTGCGCCTGCGCTGAATACAGACGCGAACGGCGCAGGCGCGAGAATTCGTCCACTGGCTGAGATGGAGGTTGGCATTCTAGAGGAGATGGGCGGGCTTGACGGACGAGCGGGGCGGCATACAGTGTGAGTAGACCGAGCCTCTAGGTGCTGAAAAGACACCCCTGTAGCACCTAGAGGCTCATTAGCATATCAATAAAAGTTGTTTTTTTAGTGAAACGGATCCACACAAAGGTATGAAAATAGCATGGTTAGGTAGAGCAGACACTAGCAGATCGCTAGTGTCTGAGAGCTAATTAGGTCAAAATCAGGAGGTAGAAACCCTTTTAAGGACCTGTGTTGACATAACCTTGGAACTGCAATTCCTATAAGCTCAGAGGGTTAAGGAAGGAAGGGGGGGGGGGGGGGGGTTAAAGGACCTGTGATGATAATATCACTCGGAACTGCACTCATGCTGCAGGTTGCATCTTGAGTGCAGTTCATATTCATGTCAGGCAGTCCCCTGACAGAGCGGTCCCCCAATAATTATTGGAAATGATAAAATAAAGAAAAGACACAACATGTATTGAATATTTTATTTATTTATTTACATGTAAACCAGTAAGCCTTCCTTTTGCCATATGCAGATAATGCCAGAACTACTTTCTGCCACAGACAGCTTTTGAAATTCCGCCAATTGATTTGCTGAGCATCTCACATTGATAGGGCTGGGGGTCCATTGCTGTCTAAAAGTCCCTAGTGAAATGACACTCAATTATAATACATTTTACTCAAACCTTTTGAACAATTCATTTAGTTGCAACTGTTTCTTTGGCTGTAAAAATCACTTTAAACTGTTTACAGTTGCTATATGCTCCCCTACTGATCATCGGTGTGTCACGTAACAGTGGAAAAGCTGAAAAGCAGATTTTTCTTACAAAAAAATCAAAACAAAAACAACTGCAGTAAACAGTTATCAATATTAATATAAGCTCTAATCTGTCTGCGACTCAAACAAAATACACTCACATACACATCTAATGAATAGCATAGGCAGCTAACAGTTTAATAAGAAAAATATTCATTATTTCAAAGAAAAGTATAGTGCAGGATGTTGTAGCGAACAACAAACACAACATAACATTACGGCTCATCTCTATTACTGGCTGAAAATAACAGCTATTCTTGCAGCTTGGGAAAATAAGTTACACAACCATTTTCAGCCCACACAACATTGCTCAGAAAATGACGTAGTGTATTTTATGCTCACATTGGTTAACGTTTTAACACCAAAAGGTTAACGTCAAAGTCAACAAGTAAGAAACTTCCAATTTTTAGGCCTGGTCTACACTGTGACTTTTTGTAGTGTGACTGATTGATTCTAACTATTGACAGTTGCAGTCCACAAGATTGCAGTCACCTGAATGCATTTATTTGGACTGCAGCGTTAGTTCAATAGTGAAAATCAATCAGTCGTGCTACAAAAAGAAAAATTGCAGTGTAGCCTCACCATTAGGCCTCTTGCACACAACCTAATGCCCTCTGAGACATAAGGTCAGTGAGCGGGCCATATGTCCCGGAGTGGCATTGCTCGTGCACATGGGAGTACACAGCATCATATATTACAATGATGCTGTGCACATCGGGCCACCCGCAGGGCTATTGTCCCGCACTCATAAGATCATATGAGTGCGGGACAATAGCCCCACAGGTGGCCCGACGTGCACAGCATCATTGTAATCTATGATGCTATTTACTCCGGTGCTCACGATCAATGCCGCTCCGGGACATATGGCCCGTTCACAGACCGTATGTCTCGGAGGGCATACGGTAGCGTGCAAGGGCCCTTAAGTGAACAAAATAAGTCAAGAGGCTAGACCGTGACATAATTACTAGCAGCATGTTGTAGCTCTTGCCTTTTTTTAAAACGTTTTGCTAACACTCTCTTTATGGGGAAAAATGCCATAAAGAAAATGCTAGCAGTGATACAAGCTGTGTGGAAAAAAAATGACAGCAAAAAACCCCCCACAAAATTATGCAAGGCCCCAAGGTCTAACCTGCAAGTGCACTTCAAGAACACTCTGAGACCGCTGAAGCTATTAAGGGCATTCGCATCTGCAAAGCCAACAAATGCTTAAAAGATGTCAACCTGAAGACGAAGTGCATACCATTCAATCGTAACGATGTAACAATTGAGGTGTTAACCGTTATGCCAGTCCAAGCATTGGGACTGGACACAAGGATGTTGGCCGAAGAAAAGCACAACATTTTTCCTGCATATATTACAAAACATAGAGAGCATTGCAGAACTGAAGAGGTTGGATGTTGATTGTCAGGTTATCAAGCACATTCAGGTGAACAAGGCCTTCAAGATTCGCAGATGAACCTACCACGCTCACGGACACATTAAACCTTACATGAACTCCCCCTGCCACACTGAGATTCTGACTGAAAAGGAGCAGATCATCCCCAAACCAGATGAGTAAGTTGCCCAAAAGAAAAAGATCTCTCAAGAGAAGCTTAAAAAGCATAAGCTCTGCAGAAAAATGTCTAGGCAGAAAAATTTAAATGTACAGAAATCGAGTCTTTCTAAAAAAAAAAAAAAACTGCAGTTGCTTATTCTGACTTTTTTTTTTAATGGTAGATAAACACCAGAGCCAAATTCATGTGTGGAAAGATCCTAAAACTGCAATTTCTGTAATTTATTATGGACCAAGAGAAATAAAATTAACTGTTGAACGGGCAAAACACTTGCCTGGAGTCCTCCTTTTCATCTTTTCAGCTACAGATTAGCAAATTCTTCTCCTACCCTTCTGCCACACCACTTCTCAAAACGACATGATGCATACTGTGCATTTGGTAGCCCAAGACAATTTCGGCAGCCCCGGATTGGCCATCACTGTTCACATGAGCCGCCTTCTTCTGGATCAACACAGTAGGATTATAGGTTTGAGTTGATGGACCTGTGTGTTGATGTTCCTGTGTTCACCTGTATGTTCTTCTAACCTTACCAACTATGTAATGTGGGGTTTCGCTCTGTTAGATAGGGTATTTACAGAGGCAAAATACAAGTTCTTAGCTCAAAACTTCTGTGTTTATTCACACTTGAGGCAATTGCACAAAACAGCACGTAACTTTGCAGTCTTGGTGTTAATTCACACATGGAAAGTTCATATAACACAAGTCACCTTGCTGGCAGTTCCGCTTCCAGTAGTCAAGAGCAGGCTTTAGGGGGCATGTTTCCCCAACAAGCGGTTCTCAGCCCTCCAGCATGGCACAAAGCCTAAGATCCCAAAAAAACTGAGACTTCTCTGCTGAGCCCAGCTGTCTATTTAAGGACTTTTTCCTGGGGCTCAGTGACAATGTCATGCTGAATTATGGAAGTGCTTTCAGGGAGGTCCGAGAGCACATCTGTGTTCCTACTAACAAACTCCCTGTCCTCCTGAGTCTGTATAGAGTAGAGGCTGTCAGCAATTTTTACTGTGGCAGCCACCTCTCTTGCATCAGACTGAGGCTGCGGGCTGTCTTCTGTACAGGTTTCCCTATCTTTCCACTGTTTGAGTAAATTCACATGGTAAACCTGCACGGCTTTCGCCGCCCTGGCTGATGTACCTTGTAGCTTACATCTCCAATTTTTTTGAGTACCTCGTAGGGCCCCTGCCACCTAGTCAGGAAATTACTGTCCACGGTCGGCACCAGAACCAAAAGCCGATCACCCGGGTTAAAGATCCGGACCCGAGCCTGCCGATTATAGACCCAAATCTGGGCTCGCTGAGCTGCCTCCATATGCTCGCTTACAAGAGGCAACACTGTCTCTATCCGATCTTTAATCTGAGTAATGTACTCAATTACACTTTTATGTGGAGTGGGTTGTTATTTATAAGCCTCTTTGGCCACGTCCAAGAGACCGCAAAGGTGTCTGCCATATAGCAGCAAGGGCTGAGAACCCAGTAGAGGCCTGTGGTACCTCTCTCACTGTCAACATGAGATAGGGCAGAAGGAGGTCCCAGTCCTTCCCATCTTTAGACACTACCTTTTTCAACATATTTTTTAATGTTTGGTTAAACCGTTCTACCTAGACTGTCCATTTGCGGATGGTAAATGGACGTCCGTAGTTATTTTATGTGTAGCAACTTACAGAGTTCCCTCATCACCTTGGACATAAAAGGGGTCCCTTGGTCAGTCAGAACCTCTTTAGGTAGTACTACTCGGGGAACATCTCCATTAACTCCTTAGCTATGAGTTTGGCCGAGGTATGTGTCACCGCCTCGGGGAATGAAGTGACGTAGTGTAGAATGACTAAAATGTGTTGATGCCCTCTGGCGGACTTCGGTACTGGGCCTATGAGGATCATAGCTATTCAGTAAAAATGTACTTTGATAATTGGGAGAGATACTAGGGGACTACGGAAATGTGGCAGGGGGCTAATTATCTGACAGGTCGGGCAAGACTTACAAAACTCTTCCACTTCTTTGAATATGCTGGGCCAGTAAAACCGCTGTAGAATACGATCCTGAGTTTTCTGCAGCCCCAGGTGACCCTCGAGAATGTGTTGTGGGCTAGATCTAACACAAGCTTGCGGTAAGCCTTGGGGACCACCAACTGTTCAATAGGCTCACCCCGTAGTTGGTTTACCCGATACAACATATTCTGATAAACCACAAAACTGGGAAACACTAACTCTACTCCAGGTTGTTGTGGTTCACCATCCACTCTCAACACATTTTCCAAGGTGCGGGATAGGGTTGGGTCCCAACGTTGGGCGGTACCAAAATTATCCCTGGAGAAATTGAGGTCTGCCATTTCAGGATCCAGCGGCAAGTCCTCCACGTCTCCCACCATCACATTTTGTGGGGCTGTCTTCCACCGAACTGGGGGGTCACCCCTACCTCTGGTCCTTCAGTCTCAGGTTCCCAGGGTTCTGGTTCCCCCCCTAAGCCAGGCTACTCTGCTAGGGTTACCCCTGTCTCATGGGTATCAGTCACTCTCATAGCAGGCCACAGTGCCGGGAACTATCTCCCTATTATAAGTTCGTAGTGTAAATATGGGGCAATTGCCACTACATGAGTCCATCTGCCAGCCCCTTTGGTTAGAGACACCAGGGCGGTTGAATAGTCTTTTAAGTCTCCATGGATGCACATAACCCCAACTTTCGGCCAGTTTACTCCACTGACCATACCAGGGGAGCCCTTACTAGGGACACCAGGCTCCCTGAGTCCAGCAGAGCCTCCGCTGGAGTGTCTCTTACTTCCACCTGGCACAGTTTTTTTTAGAGTTTTTGGGGTGCCTGCATCACACAGCTTCCTGGCATATAGCGACTGATGGTAGCCATAGTTAGTATCCATGGGTTCCACCTGATGGGTACAGTCAGCTCTTACATGGCACAGCTCCTGACTCCGCCAGCAGACTATCGGAGCCAGGTCCGTAGAGGGTACACCTCGGGTGGGTTTGGATGGCACAAGTCACCGGGTCTAGGATGGATATTTACGGGGTTACATAGTTACATAGTTAATATGGTTGAAAAAATACTTACGTCCATCAAGTTCAACCAAGGGATAGGTGGTGATGCGAATACCAAAAGAAATTGAGACTCCGATTTCTACACATAAAAATGTTTTTTACTTTTAAGAATTTGTCTAAACCCTTTTTGAAACTGTCTACTGTTCCTGCTGTGACCACGTCCTGAGGAAGTCTATTCCACAGATTCACAGTCCTTACAGTAAAGAAGCTTTGACGCTTCCTGAAACTGAACTTTTTCCTCTCCATTCGGAAGCAGTGCCCCCTTGTCTTTTCACCGTATTTTTTGTATGGCCCATTTATATATGGGCCATACATGTCCCCCCTTAGATGTCTCTTCTCAAGACTAAATAAATTAAAATATTTTAATCTTTCTTCATAACTAAGATCCTCCATTCCCCTTATCAGTTTAGCCGCTCTCTCCTCTGTACTTTTTGCAGCCGCAGTGAGTCCTTTCTATGTACTGGTGCCCAGAACTGAACTGCATATTTCAGATGAGGCCGCACCAACACTTTGTAAAGTGGTAGTATTACATCCCTGCACTGCGAGTCCATGCCTCGTTTAATGCATGACAATATTCTGGTGGCCTTAGAAGCAGCTGATTGACATTGTATGCTGTAATTTAATCTACCATCTACAAGGACACCCAAATTCTTCTCTATAAGTGACTCTCCCAGTGCTACATCATCTAGGACGTATGAAGGACCGAGATTATTACTACCAAGATGCATAGCTTTACATTTGTAATTTCACTCAGAGTGTTCAAGTCAGCTTGTAGTTTATGGACATCTTCCATAGACTGTACAGTTCTAAACAGCTTAGTGTCATGTGCAAAAATAGATATGGTGCTATTAATCCCGTCCTCATTATCATTAATAAATAAAATACATAATAAAGGTACCCAGCACTGAACCTTGGGGTACACCATTTATGACCTGGGACTAGAGTTGAGCGAACACCTGGATGTTCGGGTTCGAGAAGTTCGGCCGAACATCCCGGAAATGTTCGGGTTCGGGATCCGAACCCGATCCGAACTTCGTCCCGAACCCGAACCCCATTGAAGTCAATGGGGACCCGAACTTTTCGGCACTAAAAAGGCTGTAAAACAGCCCAGGAAAGAGCTAGAGGGCTGCAAAAGGCAGCAACATGTAGGTAAATCCCCTGCAAACAAATGTGGATAGGGAAATGAATTAAAATAAAAATTAAATAAATAAAAATTAACCAAAATCAATTGGAGAGAGGTTCCATAGCAGAGAATCTGGCTTCCCGTCACCCACCACTGGAACAGTCCATTCTCAGATATTTAGGCCCCGGCACCCAGGCAGAGGAGAGAGGTCCCGTAACAGAGAATCTGTCTTCATGTCAGCAGAGAATTAGTCTGCATGTCATAGCAGAGAATGAGGCTTCACGTCAGCCACCACTGCAACAGTCCATTGGCATATATTTAGGCCCAGCACCCAGGCAGAGGAGGGAGGTCCCGTAACAGAGAATCTGTCTTCATGTCAGCAGAGAATTAGTCTGCATGTCATAGCAGAGAATGAGGCTTCACGTCAGCCACCACTGCAACAGTCCATTGGCATATATTTAGGCCCAGCACACACACAGGCAGAGGAGAGAGGTCCCGTAACAGAGAATCTGGCTTCATGTCAGCAGAGAATCAGTCTGCATGTCATAGCAGAGAATGAGGCTTCACGTCAGCCACCACTGCAACAGTCCATTGGCATATATTTAGGCCCAGCACACACACAGGCAGAGGAGAGAGGTCCCGTAACAGAGAATCTGGCTTCATGTCAGCAGAGAATCAGTCTGCATGTCATAGCAGAGAATGAGGCTTCACGTCAGCCACCACTGCAACAGTCCATTGGCATATATTTAGGCCCAGCACCCAGGCAGAGGAGGGAGGTCCCGTAACAGAGAATCTGTCTTCATGTCAGCAGAGAATTAGTCTGCATGTCATAGCAGAGAATGAGGCTTCACGTCAGCCACCACTGCAACAGTCCATTGGCATATATTTAGGCCCAGCACACACACAGGCAGAGGAGAGAGGTCCCGTAACAGAGAATCTGGCTTCATGTCAGCAGAGAATCAGTCTGCATGTCATAGCAGAGAATGAGGCTTCACGTCAGCCACCACTGCAACAGTCCATTGGCATATATTTAGGCCCAGCACACACACAGGCAGAGGAGAGAGGTCCCGTAACAGAGAATCTGGCTTCATGTCAGCAGAGAATCAGTCTGCATGTCATAGCAGAGAATGAGGCTTCACGTCAGCCACCACTGCAACAGTCCATTGGCATATATTTAGGCCCAGCACCCAGGCAGAGGAGGGAGGTCCCGTAACAGAGAATCTGTCTTCATGTCAGCAGAGAATTAGTCTGCATGTCATAGCAGAGAATGAGGCTTCACGTCAGCCACCACTGCAACAGTCCATTGGCATATATTTAGGCCCAGCACCCAGGCAGAGGAGGGAGGTCCCGTAACAGAGAATCTGTCTTCATGTCAGCAGAGAATTAGTCTGCATGTCATAGCAGAGAATGAGGCTTCACGTCAGCCACCACTGGAACAGTCCATTCTCAGATATTTAGGCCCCGGCACCCAGGCAGAGGAGAGAGGTCCCGTAACAGAGAATCTGTCTTCATGTCAGCAGAGAATTAGTCTGCATGTCATAGCAGAGAATGAGGCTTCACGTCAGCCACCACTGCAACAGTCCATTGGCATATATTTAGGCCCAGCACCCAGGCAGAGGAGAGAGGTCCCGTAACAGACAATCTGGCTTCATGTCAGCAGAGAATCAGTCTGCATGTCATAGCAGAGAATCAGGCTTCACGTCACCCACCACTGCAACAGTCCATTGTCATAAATTTAGGCCCAGCACTAGTGTTGAGCGGCATGTCCCATATTCGAATTCGCGAAATTTTGTGAATATTCGAAAGAATATTCGTAAAATATTCGCGATTATTCAAATTCGTTATTATTTCGCATATGCGATAATTCGAATTATCGCATAATACATATGCTATGCAAAATTCACATGTGCGCTAATGAAATCGCCTTACGAAGATTCGCAACTCAATTCAATCACTAATGTATGAATGCAATGCCCTTTGCCTCTGTTCTGGGACAAGTGTAGATATTCGCATGTGCGCTAATAAAATCGCCTTACGAAGATTCGCACCTCAATCACTTTCTAGGGAATGTGAGACTTTTGGGAATCAATCGAGATACAGTGGGGGGTGATGACAGTAGTTGACAGAGTACAGATCAATGTAATCTGTAAGGTGGAAAGTAAAATAAAAAATACGAATATTCGTAAATCGACTTTTACGAAGTTCTACGTATTCGCGAATATGGTGCTATACTATATGAATGCACAGGCCTTTGCCTCTCTGTTCTGGGGACAAGTGTAGATATTTGCATTTGCGTTAATAAAATCGCCTTACGAAGATTCGCAGCTCAATTCAATCACTAATGTATGAATGCAAAGCCCTTTGCCTCTGTTCTGGGACAAGTGTAGATATTCGCATGTGCGCTAATAAAATCGCCTTACGAAGATTCGCAACTCAATTCACTAATGTATGAATGCAAAGCCCTTTGCCTCTGTTCTGGGACGTGCCGATATTCGCATGTGCGCTAATAAAATCGCCTTACGAAGATTCGCGCCTCAATCACTTTCTAGGCAATGTGAGTAAGATCTGAGCTGTTGGACCTTTGGGAAACAATCAATTATATGTGTACTGTAATTTTGTGGGGGGGGGGGGGAAACAAAAAACGAATATTCGTTTTTACGAATATATAGCACTATATTCGAAATATTCGCGAAATCGCGAAGTTGCGATATTCGCGAAAAAAATTTGCTTTTCGAATATTCGCGCTCAACACTACCCAGCACCCAGGCAGAGGAGAGAGGTCCCGTAACAGAGAATCTGGCTTCATGTCAGCAGAGAATCAGTCTTCATATCATAGCAGAGAATCAGGCTTCACGTCACCCACCACTGTAAGAGTCAATTTTCATAAATTTAGGCCCAGAACCCAGGCAGAGGAGAAAGGTCCCGTAACAGACAATCTGGCTTCATGTCAGCAGAGAATCAGTCTTCATATCATAGCAGAGAATCAGGCTTCACGTCACCCACCACTGCAACAGTCAATTGTCATAAATTTAGGCCCAGCACCCAGGCAGAGGAGAGAGCTCCCGTAACAGAGGATCTGGCTTCATGTCAGCAGAGAATCAGTCTGCATGTCATAGCAGAGAATGAGGCTTCACGTCACCCACCACTGCAACAGTCCATTGGCATATATTTAGGCCTAGCACACAGGCAGAGCAGAGAGGTCCCGTAACAGACAATCTGGCTTCATGTCAGCAGAGAATCAGTCTGCATGTCATAGCAGAGAATGAGGCTTCACGTCACCCACCACTGCAACAGTCCATTGGCATATATTTAGGCCTAGCACACAGGCAGAGCAGAGAGGTCCCGTAACAGACAATCTGGCTTCATGTCAGCAGAGAATCAGTCTGCATGTCATAGCAGAGAATGAGGCTTCACGTCACCCACCACTGCAACAGTCCATTGGCATATATTTAGGCCTAGCACACAGGCAGAGCAGAGAGGTCCCGTAACAGACAATCTGGCTTCATGTCAGCAGAGAATCAGTCTGCATGTCATAGCAGAGAATGAGGCTTCACGTCACCCACCACTGCAACAGTCCATTGGCATATATTTAGGCCTAGCACACAGGCAGAGCAGAGAGGTCCCGTAACAGACAATCTGGCTTCATGTCAGCAGAGAATCAGTCTGCATGTCATAGCAGAGAATGAGGCTTCACGTCACCCACCACTGCAACAGTCCATTGGCATATATTTAGGCCTAGCACACAGGCAGAGCAGAGAGGTCCCGTAACAGACAATCTGGCTTCATGACAGCAGAGAATCAGTCTGCATGTCATAGCAGAGAATGAGGCTTCACGTCAGCCACCACTGCAACAGTCCATTGGCATATATTTAGGCCTAGCACACAGGCAGAGCAGAGAGGTCCCGTAACAGACAATCTGGCTTCATGACAGCAGAGAATCAGTCTGCATGTCATAGCAGAGAATCAGGCTTCACGTCAGCCACCACTGCAACAGTCCATTGTCATAAATTTAGGCCCAGCACCCAGGCAGAGGAGAGAGGTCCCGTAACAGAGAATCTGGCTTCATGTCAGCAGAGAATCAGTCTTCATATCATAGCAGAGAATCAGGCTTCACGTCACCCACCACTGTAAGAGTCAATTTTCATAAATTTAGGCCCAGAACCCAGGCAGAGGAGAAAGGTCCCGTAACAGACAATCTGGCTTCATGTCAGCAGAGAATCAGTCTTCATATCATAGCAGAGAATCAGGCTTCACGTCACCCACCACTGCAACAGTCAATTTTCATAAATTTAGGCCCAGAACCCAGGCAGAGGAGAAAGGTCCCGTAACAGACAATCTGGCTTCATGTCAGCAGAGAATCAGTCTTCATATCATAGCAGAGAATCAGGCTTCACGTCACCCACCACTGCAACAGTCAATTGTCATAAATTTAGGCCCAGCACCCAGGCAGAGGAGAGAGCTCCCGTAACAGAGGATCTGGCTTCATGTCAGCAGAGAATCAGTCTGCATGTCATAGCAGAGAATGAGGCTTCACGTCACCCACCACTGCAACAGTCCATTGGCATATATTTAGGCCTAGCACACAGGCAGAGGAGAGGTTCATTCAACTTTGGGTAGCCTCGCAATATAATGGTAAAATGAAAATAAAAATAGGATTGAATGAGGAAGTGCCCTGGAGTCCAATAATATATGGTTATGGGGAGGTAGTTAATGTCTAATCTGGACAAGGGACGGACAGGTCCTGTGGGATCCATGCCTGGTTCATTTTTATGAACGTCAGCTTGTCCACATTGGCTGTAGACAGGCGGCTGCGTTTGTCTGTAATGACGCCCCCTGCCGTGCTGAATACACGTTCAGACAAAACGCTGGCTGCCGGGCAGGCCAGCACCTCCAAGGCATAAAAGGCTAGCTCTGGCCACGTGGACAATTTAGAGACCCAGAAGTTGAATGGGGCCGAACCATCAGTCAGTACGTGGAGGGGTGTGCACACGTACTGTTCCACCATGTTAGTGAAATGTTGCCTCCTGCTAACACGTTGCGTATCAGGTGGTGGTGCAGTTAGCTGTGGCGTGTTGACAAAAGTTTTCCACATCTCTGCCATGCTAACCCTGCCCTCAGAGGAGCTGGCCGTGACACAGCTGCCTTGGCGACCTCTTGCTCCTCCTCTGCCTTGGCCTTGGGCTTCCACTTGTTCCCCTGTGACATTTGGGAATGCTCTCAGTAGCGTGTCTACCAACGTGCGCTTGTACTCGCGCATCTTCCTATCACGCTCCAGTGCAGGAAGTAAGGTGGGCACATTGTCTTTGTAGCGTGGATCCAGCAGGGTGGCAACCCAGTAGTCCGCACAGGTTAAAATGTGGGCAACTCTGCTGTCGTTGCGCAGGCACTGCAGCATGTAGTCGCTCATGTGTGCCAGGCTGCCCAGGGATAAGGACAAGCTGTCCTCTGTGGGAGGCGTATCGTCATCGTCCTGCCTTTCCCCCCAGCCACGCACCAGTGATGGACCCGAGCTGCGTTGGGTGCCACCCCGCTGTGACCATGCTTCATCCTCATCCTCCTCCACCTCCTCCTCATCCTCGTCCTCCTCGTCCTCCAGTAGTGGGCCCTGGCTGGCCACATTTGTACCTGGCCTCTGCTGTTGCCAAAAACCTCCCTCTGAGTCACTTCGAAGAGACTGGCCTGAAAGTGCTAAAAATGACCCCTCTTCCTCCTCCTCCTCCTCCTCCTCCTGGGCCACCTCCTCTTCCATCATCGCCCTAAGTGTTTTCTCAAGGAGACATAGAAGTGGTATTGTAACGCTGATAACGGTGTCATCGCCACTGGCCATGTTGGTGGAGTACTCGAAACAGCGCAACAGGGCACACAGGTCTCGCATGGAGGCCCAGTCATTGGTGGTGAAGTGGTGCTGTTCTGTAGTGCGACTGACCCGTGCGTGCTGCAGCTGAAACTCCACTATGGCCTGCTGCTGCTCGCACAGTCTGTCCAGCATGTGCAAGGTGGAGTTCCACCTGGTGGGCACGTCGCATATGAGGCGGTGAGCGGGAAGGCCGAAGTTACGCTGTAGCGCAGACAGGCGAGCAGCAGCAGGATGTGAACGCCGGAAGCGCGAACAGACGGCCCGCACTTTATGCAGCAGCTCTGACATGTCGGGGTAGTTGTGAATGAACTTCTGCACCACCAAATTCAGCACATGCGCCAAGCAAGGGATGTGCGTCAAATTGGCTAGTCCCAGAGCTGCAACGAGATTTCGCCCATTATCACACACCACCAGGCCGGGCTTGAGGCTCACCGGCAGCAACCACTCGTCGGTCTGTTGTTCTATACCCCGCCACAACTCCTGTGCGGTGTGGGGCCTGTCCCCCAAACATATGAGTTTCAGAATGGCCTGCTGACGTTTACCCCGGGCTGTGCTGAAGTTGGTGGTGAAGGTGTGTGGCTGACTGGATGAGCAGGTGGAAGAAGAGGAGGAGGAAGCCGAGAAGGAGGAGGTGGCAACAGGAGGCAAAGAATGTTGCCCTGCGATCCTTGGCGGCGGAAGGACGTGCGCCAAACAGCTCTCCGCCTGGGGCCCAGCTGCCACTACATTTACCCAGTGTGCAGTTAGGGAGATATAGCGTCCCTGGCCGTGCTTACTGGTCCACGTATCTGTGGTTAGGTGGACCTTGCTACAGATGGCGTTGCGCAGTGCACACTTGATTTTATCGGATACTTGGTTGTGCAGGGAAGGCACGGCTCTCTTGGAGAAGTAGTGCCGGCTGGGAACAACATACTGTGGGACAGCAAGCGACATGAGCTGTTTGAAGCTGTCTGTGTCCACCAGCCTAAATGACAGCATTTCATAGGCCAGTAGTTTAGAAATGCTGGCATTCAGGGCCAGGGATCGAGGGTGGCTAGGTGGGAATTTACGCTTTCTATCAAATGTTTGTGAGATGGAGAGCTGAACGCTGGCGTGTGACATGGTTGAGACGCTTGGTGACGGAGGTGGTGGTGGTGGTGTTGGTGGTACATCCCCTGTTTGCTGGGCGGCAGGTGCCAACGTTCCTCCAGAGGCGGAGGAAGAGGCCGAGGCGGCAGCAGCAGAATAGGCCGAGGCGGCAGCAGCAGAAGAGGTAGCAGGGGGAGCCTGAGTGACTTCCTTGGTTTTAAGGTGTTTACTCCACTGCAGTTCATGCTTTGCATGCAGGTGCCTGGTCATGCAGGTTGTGCTCAGGTTCAGAACGTTAATGCCTCGCTTCAGGCTCTGATGGCACAGCGTGCAAACCACTCGGGTCTTGTCGTCAGCACATTGTTTGAAGAAGTGCCATGCCAGGGAACTCCTTGAAGCTGCCTTTGGGGTGCTCGGTCCCAGATGGCGGCGGTCAGTAGCAGGCGGAGTCTCTTGGCGGCGGGTGTTCTGCTTTTGCCCACTGCTCCCTCTTTTGCTACGCTGTTGGCTCGGTCTCACCACTGCCTCTTCCTCCGAACTGTGAAAGTCAGTGGCACGACCTTCATTCCATGTGGGGTCTAGGACCTCATCGTCCCCTGCATCGTCTTCCACCCAGTCTTGATCCCTGACCTCCTGTTCAGTCTGCACACTGCAGAAAGACGCAGCAGTTGGCACCTGTGTTTCGTCATCATCAGAGACATGCTGAGGTGGTATTCCCATGTCCTCATCATCAGGAAACATAAGTGGTTGTGCGTCAGTGCATTCTATGTCTTTCACCGCTGGGGAAGGGCTAGGTGGATGCCCTTGGGAAACCCTGCCAGCGGAGTCTTCAAACAGCATAAGAGACTGCTGCATAACTTGAGGCTGAGACAGTTTCCCTGGTATGCATGGGGGTGATGTGACAGACTGATGGGGTTGGTTTTCAGGCGCCATCTGTGCGCTTTCTGCAGAAGACTGGGTGGGAGATAATGTGAACGTGCTGGATCCACTGTCGGCCACCCAATTGACTAATGCCTGTACCTGCTCAGGCCTTACCATCCTTAGAACGGCATTGGGCCCCACCATATATCGCTGTAAATTCTGGCGGCTACTGGGACCTGAGGTAGTTGGTACACTAGGACGTGTGGATGTGGCAGAACGGCCACGTCCTCTCCCAGCACCAGAGGGTCCACTAACACCACCACGACCATGTCCACGTCCGCGTCCCTTACTAGATGTTTTTCTCATTGTTATGGTTCACCACAACAACAAATATATTATTTGGCCCAATGTATTGTATTCAAATTCAGCGGGATATAAATTTGAGGCCTAGTATTTAGGCGCTGGGTGACCGGTATGGATTTAGTGACAGAATTAGACTTGGAAATGCACAGAAGCGTGTGTGTGTGAAGTTATTCTGAATGACCCAATGTGCACCTTGAATATTATATACCCTTTTAGGGATAGATTTCAAATAGCTCTGATATAGCAGAAACCACTAAATTATGAAATTGCTAAATTGGGAATTGTACTTCAACCCAGAACAAAAAATGTGCTTTGACGGACACTAAATATCTTGCCCAGCAACAACAGTACAACGGTGGGTAACGAGAGATTTAGAGGGAATTAAATTTGAGGCCTAGTATTTAGGCGCTGGGTCACCGGTATGGATTTAGTGACAGAATTAGACTTGGAAATACACAGTAGCGGGTGTGTGTGAAGTTATTCTGAATGACCCTATGTGCACCTTCAATATTATATACCCTTTTAGGGATAGATTTCAAATAGCTCTGATATAGCAGAAACCACTAAATTATGAAATTGCTAAATTGGGAATTGTACTTCAACCCAGAACAAAAAATGTGCTTTGACGGACACTAAATATCTTGCCCAGCAACAACAGTACAGCGGTGGGTAACGAGAGATTTAGAGGGAATTAAATTTGAGGCCTAGTATTTAGGCGCTGGGTCACCGGTATGGATTTAGTGACAGAATTAGACTTGGAAATGCACAGAAGCGTGTGTGTGAAGTTATTCTGAATGACCCAATGTGCACCTTCAATATTATATACCCTTTTTGGGATAGATTTCAAATAGCTCTGATATAGCAGGAACCACTAAATTATGAAATTGCTAAATTGGGAATTGTACTTCAACCCAGAACAAAAAATGTGCTTTGACGGGCACTAAATAACTTTCCCAGCTACAACAGGACAACGGTAACGAGAGATTTAGAGGGATTTAAATTTGAGGCCTAGTATTTAGGCGCTGGGTGACAGGTATGGGTTTAGTGACAGAATTAGACTTGGAAATACACAGTAGCGGGTGTGTGTGAAGTTATTCTGAATGACCCTATGTGCACCTTCAATATTATATACCCTTTTAGGGATAGATTTCAAATAGCTCTGATATAGCAGAAACCACTAAATTATGAAATTGCTAAATTGGGAATTGTACTTCAACCCAGAACAAAGAATGTGCTTTGACGGACACTAAATATCTTGCCCAGCAACAACAGTACACCGGTGGGTAACGAGAGATTTAGAGGGAATTAAATTTGAGGCCTAGTATTTAGGCGCTGGGTCACCGGTATGGATTTAGTGACAGAATTAGACTTGGAAATACACAGTAGCGGGTGTGTGTGAAGTTATTCTGAATGACCCTATGTGCACCTTCAATATTATATACCCTTTTTGGGATAGATTTCAAATAGCTCTGATATAGCAGGAACCACTAAATTATGAAATTGCTAAATTGGGAATTGTACTTCAACCCAGAACAAAAAATGTGCTTTGACGGGCACTAAATAACTTTCCCAGCTACAACAGGACAACGGTAACGAGAGATTTAGAGGGATTTAAATTTGAGGCCTAGTATTTAGGCGCTGGGTGACAGGTATGGGTTTAGTGACAGAATTAGACTTGGAAATACACAGTAGCGGGTGTGTGTGAAGTTATTCTGAATGACCCTATGTGCACCTTCAATATTATATACCCTTTTTGGGATAGATTTCAAATAGCTCTGATATAGCAGAAACCACTAAATTATGAAATTGCTAAATTGGGAATTGTACTTCAACCCAGAACAAAAAATGTGCTTTGACGGACACTAAATATCTTGCCCAGCAACAACAGTACAGCGGTGGGTAACGAGAGATTTAGAGGGAATTAAATTTGAGGCCTAGTATTTAGGCGCTGGGTCACCGGTATGGATTTAGTGACAGAATTAGACTTGGAAATACACAGTAGCGGGTGTGTGTGAAGTTACTCTGAATGACCCTATGTGCACCTTCAATATTATATACCCTTTTTGGGATAGATTTCAAAGAGCTCTGATATAGCAGGAACCACTAAATTATGAAATTGCTAAATTGGGAATTGTATTTCAACCCAGAACAAGAAATGTGCTTGAACGGACACTAAATAACTCGCCCAGCTACAGCACTAGGGACAGATTTAGCTGGATATAAATTTGAGGCCTAGTATTTAGGCGCTGGGTGACAGGTATGGGTTTAGTGACAGAATTAGACTTGGAAATACACAGTAGCGGGTGTGTGTGAAGTTATTCTGAATGACCCTATGTGCACCTTCAATATTATATACCCTTTTAGGGATAGATTTCAAATAGCTCTGATATAGCAGAAACCACTAAATTATGAAATTGCTAAATTGGGAATTGTACTTCAACCCAGAACAAAAAATGTGCTTTGACGGACACTAAATATCTTGCCCAGCAACAACAGTACAGCGTTGGGTAACGAGAGATTTAGAGGGAATTAAATTTGAGGCCTAGTATTTAGGCGCTGGGTCACCGGTATGGATTTAGTGACAGAATTAGACTTGGAAATACACAGTAGCGGGTGTGTGTGAAGTTATTCTGAATGACCCTATGTGCACCTTCAATATTATATACCCTTTTTGGGATAGATTTCAAATAGCTCTGATATAGCAGGAACCACTAAATTATGAAATTGCTAAATTGGGAATTGTACTTCAACCCAGAACAAAAAATGTGCTTTGACGGGCACTAAATAACTTTCCCAGCTACAACAGGACAACGGTAACGAGAGATTTAGAGGGATTTAAATTTGAGGCCTAGTATTTAGGCGCTGGGTGACAGGTATGGGTTTAGTGACAGAATTAGACTTGGAAATACACAGTAGCGGGTGTGTGTGAAGTTATTCTGAATGACCCTATGTGCACCTTCAATATTATATACCCTTTTTGGGATAGATTTCAAATAGCTCTGATATAGCAGAAACCACTAAATTATGAAATTGCTAAATTGGGAATTGTACTTCAACCCAGAACAAAAAATGTGCTTTGACGGACACTAAATATCTTGCCCAGCAACAACAGTACAGCGGTGGGTAACGAGAGATTTAGAGGGAATTAAATTTGAGGCCTAGTATTTAGGCGCTGGGTCACCGGTATGGATTTAGTGACAGAATTAGACTTGGAAATACACAGTAGCGGGTGTGTGTGAAGTTACTCTGAATGACCCTATGTGCACCTTCAATATTATATACCCTTTTTGGGATAGATTTCAAAGAGCTCTGATATAGCAGGAACCACTAAATTATGAAATTGCTAAATTGGGAATTGTATTTCAACCCAGAACAAGAAATGTGCTTGAACGGACACTAAATAACTCGCCCAGCTACAGCACTAGGGACAGATTTAGCTGGATATAAATTTGAGGCCTAGTATTTAGGCGCTGGGTGACCGGTATGGATTTAGTGACAGAATTAGACTGGGATATGGCCAAAAAATGAACAGACTATTGCTGGTTAAATGCACTTGGTGTCACAGCTTCACCCTGATGTAGGCTTTAGCCAAAAAACAACCACACCATTGAGGGTTAAATGCACTTGGTCGCAGCTTGTGCTGGCGCACCACAAGACACAAAATGGCCGCCGATCACCCCAGAAAAATGAGACTGACAAACGGTCTGTGCAGCCTAAAAACAGTGAGCAATTGAGGATCAGCAGCTCAATGATCCACAGCTGCAGATCGATCAGTTAATCAAGTCCTTTGGAGGAGTTAATCTGCCTAATCTCGCCCTACTGTCGCAGCCGCAACCTCTCCCTACGCTAATCAGAGCAGAGTGACGGGCGGCGCTATGTGACTCCAGCTTAAATAGAGGCTGGGTCACATGGTGCTCTGGCCAATCACAGCCATGCCAATAGTAGGCATGGCTGTGATGGCCTCTTGGGGCAAGTAGTATGACGCTTGTTGATTGGCTGCTTTGCAGCCTTTCAAAAAGCGCCAAGAAAGCGTCACAAAAGCGCGAAGAAAGCGACGAACACCGAACCCGAACCCGGACTTTTACGAAAATGTCCGGGTTCGGGTCCGTGTCACGGACACCCCAAAATTCGGTACGAACCCGAACTATACAGTTCGGGTTCGCTCATCCCTACCTGGGACCATTCTGAATAGGAATCATTGACCACAACTCTATGGACACTGTCCTTCAGCCAGTTTTTAATTCACTTACAAACTATACTTTCCAAGCCTATAGACCTTACTTTACCTATTAAGCGTCTATGAGGGACAGTATCAAAAGCCTTTGCAAAATCCAGAAACACTACATCCACAGCCACCCCTCTGACTGCCTTCCTCCCAAAATAACCCCCTATAACAGTCTTAGTAGCCTCGTAGCGCTCCACCACTTCAACCATTTCTAGGGCATTGCCAGGAGACACCTGGCCGATCCAGTGCTGGAGAGGGGGTGGCAGAGCCCTCCAGAACATATCAGCCAATAGTCTATCCAGCATATCCATGGGACTCAGCACATCATCAGGCTGTAGCCACTTTTGCAAGAGGTGGAGTAAGTCATAATACTGGATCCTCGCAGGCTCAGTCGGCTTAAACCCCCACTGATGTACCTGCTGGGCCCAGACCAACACATTCACCCCCAGTCTTGCCAAAATCTCACCCTTTACTTTTTGGTAGTCGGCCGCTTGAACGCCTGGCAAGCCGAAATAAACCCGCTGGGAATTGGATGCCAGTAATGGAGCGACGGCCTCAGCCCACTGGTCACGGGGTAGCTTTTCCCTGATGGCCACTTTCTTGTACATCGCCAGTTAGGTTTCGATGTCGTCTGCAGGGGTCATCTTAGGAATCATGGCACAGACATCTCTGCTGAGCTCAGCTGTCTATTTAAGGACAGCCAGGTGTTGCCAAAACCCAGACCGGCATTTAAACTCTGGTCCGGTATTTGACCTCACCTAGCTGGAAACCAGCCCAGCCGCACATGCTGGGAAGAAAATGCCTGCCTTGCCAGACACAACCCCTCACTGTGTCACAGTAACTATACAGTAAGTAACTATTTCATAGTTTATTTGTGAAACAAGGGATAAGAAATAACCCTGTTGACAAGTAATTAGCCATATAATTATATCAGAGCATTGGACCACTGAAATGTTCTCTTGTACACTGGAGGTATTGTCGAAATAGCACATGCTTAAGTCTGCTTTGCTGAATTTTTTTTTTTTTCCCCAAGGGTGTAGGGGATAGGGGGAAGGGATTTTATTGTGCTTGTTACTGTGTGCTAGCTGAGGATGTATTTTATCTTTGTTCTGATGTCTTATCCACATATGGTATAGTATTAAAAATTTTGATCAACACATCTCAGAAAAAACATACTCTACCTATTTCCAATTATTTTAATATTATTCTTTTTCCTGCCATGACTGCTATTTATTCTGAAAAGTCAATCATCATCATAGAAGACAATGTATCACGACGATTAGCCGTGGGCTATAATGGACTGGAGCGTATGTTCTCGTTTTTCTCTGTAAAAAATAAATAAAAATATCTAATGCATATGATCTAAAAAATTGATGGTTTTATGTTATGGATCAATATTCTCTAGATATCACATTGGACAGCTGATAGAGTTTCTGTTTCCAGCACATATCAATCACTTCATCTACTCAAAGGTCTTACCAGTAACTTTCTGAACTTAAAGGGACACTGACAG
This sequence comes from Bufo gargarizans, assembly GCF_014858855.1. Classification (NCBI taxonomy): domain Eukaryota; kingdom Metazoa; phylum Chordata; class Amphibia; order Anura; family Bufonidae; genus Bufo; species Bufo gargarizans. The sequence goes on from NC_058080.1 coordinate 429,586,022, forward strand.
GCCCAAAAAGCATATTATGGGTTATATATGACAGTATAGGTCTTATAAAGGGATCGCATAGCGCATCTGCAGCGCCCGGCGCATGCGCATAAAACAGATGCGCGATGCGATCCCGGCCAGTGAGGGTGCCGGGCGCATGCGTTGAAGATAGACGGGGACACTAGTACAGCGCTTCAGAGTAGCCGCCCAGCTCAGTGAATATTGATGAGCTGGGCGTAGCTTCAAACGGCAGTTGTGGCGAGGCTGGCTGGGCGCAAGTTGATATGAAGCACCGCTCCTTGGGCAGATTGAACAAGAGGAAAGCAGGTTATAAAACGTCATATTATTGTATTTATGAGGTGGACAGGGGCGATACTTAGATGATTCTAATACCCTTTATAAGACCTATACTGTCATATATAACCCATAATATGCTTTTTGGGCCTGTCAGTGTCCCTTTAATCTTTGATAGTTGTCTCTGGGATGCATTAGTAAGGGTGGTCAATGTAATCCACTGTCATAGGCAGTTCATGTCATGAATTCAGTAAATCTTGGAAACATTATTTCTTTCCACAAATAATGGATTTTTTTATATTCACATAAGATAATTTTTATCACAACCCAATATCAACTTGTCTAATCTGCTAAGAGCATCTGCAATTGTATATATCCTTTCTGTGTTTGCCTAAAATTAGTATTATTATATCTGTGTGCTTTTTATGCTGCTTATTTCCACCATTTGTTTTTAATTAGAAAACTTAACTTACTTGTCACAATGATACTTTCCTGCCAGCCATAAGATTCCTGGGCTACAAATTTTAATTGCGATGATGATAACAAAGGAACTTTACCTTACATTACCTTTTTTTTAAGTTTATTAACTGAAATGCAACTTTTGATTTGCCATATAAACATAAATGTAAAATATAACAGAATAGTTTTTTAAAGGATGTGCCATTCTAGTGAAATAATCTATTCTCACAGAAATTTAATAGAGTTTAAAGGGTTTCTGTCACCAGATTTAACACTATTAAGCTAGCTGACATTAGCGATGTGCTAATGTCAGCCTAATCTAGCCTATTCCTACTTTTATCTATGCCCCCATGACGCCAGAAATCTAACTTTTATAATAGGCTAATTAGCCTCTAGGAGCACAGGGGTATGGGTTCCTGCTCCTAGAGGCTCCGTTCTCCCACCTTTGTCGCCTCCCTCCAAGTCCTGATTGACAGGGCCAGGCAGCGCTCGCATCTGTCTGCAAGCCCTGTGCTCTGGTGAAATCTCACACTGTTCAGTATTCGGCGCAGGTGCGGTGAGGAAGCTGGCAGCCTGCGAGCGTCTTTCCCTCACCACGCCTGCACCGTTCACCAGATCACAGGGCTGGCAGACAGATGCGAGCACTGCCTGGCCCTGACAATCAGGACTTGAAGGGAGGCGACAAAGGTGGGAGAACGGAGCCTCTAGGAGCAGGAGCAATGCCCCCCCCCCCTTATACTAGAGGCTAATTAGCATATTATAAAAGTTAGATTTCTGGCGTAACGGGGGCATAGATAAAAGTAGGATTAGGCTAGTTAGGTTTAGCTGACATTAGCACATCGCTAAAGTCAGCTAGCTTAATAGGGTTAAATCTGGTGACAGAAACCCTTTAAAAGGTTTACTGATGACCTATCCTATCCTACCCAGGACCCGCACTGATCAGCATTTTTAAGAAGGCACCGACACACCAGTGAGCACCGCTGCCTTCTCTCAGCTTACCAAGCACAGCGCTGCACATTGTATAGTGGCTGTGCTTGGTATTGTGATCTGCTAGGCCACATAAATGATGAATGTGACATCACTGGCCTAGGAATGGCAGAAAGAAGGCCATGGTGCTCATAAGAGTTCTAGGTGTTGGACCCCCACCGATCAGATACTGATGACCTATCCAGAGAATAGGTCATCATTTATCATCTGTCTCATATATTAGTTTCTACTGTTTTAGGCTTAGAAAATTATCTAGATCTATGCCAGCAAGGGAGCTGGCATAGATTTAGACAGGATGTGGACACCTTTACATAAATTCGGCACATCCACCACCAGCTAAAATGCCGGTCTTAATAAATGACCCCCACATTTTTTTTAATCTTTGTAAATTTATTGTAAAGGAAAAACTAAAATATTAATTGACCTAAGTATTCAGACACTTTACTTAGTACTTAGTTTAATTTACTTTGACAGAGTTTTCAGCCTCCAACTTCTTGGGTATAATGCCAAAAGGTTTGCACACTTGGATATAGGGAGTTTCTGCCATTCTTCTCTGCAGATCCGCTCAAGCTCTGTCATGGCTCTGGCTTGGTCACTCAAGGACACTCACAGAGTTACCCCAAACCACTTCTGTGTTGTCTTGGCTGTGTGCTTAAGGTAATTGTCTTGTTGAAAGATAAACCTTTAACCCTGTCTGAGGTCCAGAGCAATCTGGATCAGGTTTTCATTAAGAGTAGCTCTGTACTTTGTTCCATTCTGCTGTTGAAAATCACCCTTACAGCAGGATGCTGCCACATTGGTATTGGGCAAATGATGAGCAGTATATGTTTTCCTCAACACAAAAAGTTCAATCTTGGTTTCATCAGACCAGAAAATTGTATTTCTCAAAGTCTAAAGTCCTTTAGGTGCCTTTTTTTCAAACTTCAGATGGGCCTTCATTTGTCTTACTGAAGAAAGGCTTCCATTGAACCACTTTGCCAAAAAGCCCAGATAGGTGGGATTGATGCAGTGATGGTTAACCTTCTAGAGGTTTCTCCCATCTGCACATAGGTTCTTTGTAGATCATCCAGAGTGACCATTGGGTTTGTAGCCTTAACAAGGCCCTTCTCCTCCGATTACTTAATTTGGTGGGGCATCCGGCATCAAACTTTTTCCATTTGAGAATTATAGAATCCACTGTGCTCTTGGGAACTTTCACTGTGGCAGAAATGTTTACCATTCTCCAGATTTGTGCCTCTACACAATCCTGTTTCTGAGCTCTGCAGGCAGATTGTCCATTGATCTCAGGCTTCATTCTGAATTTAGATTCTTGAAGCCTCAAAGGACAGACCAAGCATCTAGCATAAAAATCCAAAAACAAAGTCAGCACTAGAAGTACTAGTGCACTACATATAGTAATCCATGACACATAAAAGTACTTAGACTTGAAGGGTTACTGCGTTTTCAAAACACTTAATTGATATGTCATAGAGACATATAAAAAGTTCAGATCGCTGAGGGTTTAAGTACTGAGAACTCCATTGATCTTTAGAACGAGGAGAGAGAAACACTTATAATATTGTTGTCCCTCATTGCTGTAGAGGGCAGAATAGAGATGGTCTTCTATTGCGCCTTTATTGATTAGAGAATGTATGATATGCGAGTTCAAACATTTTTTGAAAACTTAGTGACCCGTTAAACAGTCAGAGGTAAGTGTTGTCAGAAAGGAAGTTGTCTGTTCATCCTTAAGTACGGAATATTCTTCTTCTGCATAGCACTCTTACTATCTGAGTAGAGCAGCCAAATGGAAATATATAGAGTGGAGCTATTACAGGAACCAGGGTAAGAAGTGTATCATCCTGGATCCAGAAGCAATAGATTTGTCGAGAAAAGGGGATATTGTACTTTACCATCAAAAAAGGAATTGATTGGCATCTAGGTACTGGGATTATATACATGTATACTGTTCAGGTTCCAGCTGAACACCTCCAGTTGGGATGAAGACGTTAATCAAAACCTATAAGAAAATAATCTTAGCTTTTTTTGTCAGATGGGCACCATCATTGTGTAGTGTTGACACTTATTATGTGTTCTTTTGCTTTACTTGTTCTGTCCTAGATATTGGATATAATAGAAAATCCACTGGTGTTCAAAAGACAATATAGAATATATAGTATAGAAAATGTCATATTGTCCCCATGGTCTCTGCCAGACAGGTGAATGAGGTCATATTGCATTTCCTAATTTCAATGTTACTGATAGCATAATGTATTTTCATGTATGAATTTTCATGCTGTACAGTTTTATACAGTTTTAATGTACTAAACTCTCTGTCACAACATTGTGAGTGCCATTTTCTCTTCTAATTACAGTCACTGCCAAAGGAAAAAAAACATTGCTTTTGTAAAGTTCCATCCATGCTGTCAGCTATAATTGCGGGCATACCTGCTCTGACCTTTATGTTGTTCCTAGCATTATCAAACTGGTCTTTTTGTTCTGCATTTCAAATCTTAACCTAAGGGAACCATCCAAACATAGTTTTACTTAAATGAAATTTTTCTTTGCTTTATGCAATACTAAATCTAATGAAATAACTATACATTTTTTCCTATTATTGTCAAAGCCAAAATGATTGTTCTAGATTGTGAAATTATAGTGTAAAAAAGATCAGTTACTACATGGATTAGGAATACAGATTGGTTACAATTGACATGAAATACAATTGTAGCACCTACACTTTAAGCCATGAGACACAGCCAGGAGGTTGTATGTACTGGTGGTAAATGTTGCTGTTCTTGTCACAACCTTATCCCTACTGCTTCTATCTCTTGTTTATATATATTAATCATATAAAAAGGGGTCATCAGGAACAGCTCTAATAAACCAAGGGCAGTGACAATTAATATTAACTAACCTGATGTAAATGCTGTTTGTAAATCCATTGTGACAAAATCACTTTAAATAATTATGCAATTTAGTAGTACCATGCACAGAGGGTGCATGAAAGATCCCCTCCTTCAACCATCCAGCTACTCCCTCTGAATGTTGATTGACAGGGTCAGGCATTATATACATCATCTTACCTGTGCCTGTTTTCTCGCATAATTACCATGCTATTACACATTATTGCATGTCTGGTTGGCTTATTTTCATCCCGGCAGAGACTTTGGGCTCTACTGCTTATGTGCTAATGTGTAATTGCACAGGACTTGCACTAGCAGGAATGACTAAGCACAGAAGGAATGCTAATCTTATGCTTCTCATTCATTACAAATGACAAATATTTGTTTAGCTTGAAATTAAACTTCAGACGTTAGATAAGTTGCTGTTATCAACTTTCCAGTGAGCAATCAGCAACAATTCACTATTTGTCATCCTACTGTGTCATAGTGTTGATTGCAAATATTCTTATTTTTTCGTGAATATTGGCACTTTGAGAATTTGCAAATATTTAGAATATAGTGCTATATCTTAATAATCGTGAATATTCTAGATTTTTTTCATCAGTACCCATGATCCTTTACTGCTTCTTGCATGTGGGCCAATGAGAAGGCTGCAATAGCTTTGAATTTAGGATTTTCGTATCGCAAAATTTTAACGTAAATTTTCCATCTGCCGATTTTCGAAATCAAGAAAATAATGACTGGAGATCACGAATTTTCGAATATATGACGAATATTTGCCCAAATATTCGCAAAATATCGAGCATTTGAATATTGCCCCTGCCGCTCATCACTACTGTGTCATTTGTCAACCCATAGAAACATATCTGTTACCTGTAAAGAAATAAGCCTACTTGGGGCACTAGGGCATTTATTCTATCATGTATTATGCATTATAGTGACTATGATGACTACTGGAATATGTAAAAATACTACCTAAAGTGCAATTTTTCCAACCCAAATATCCAGTGATAGCTTAACAAAACCTGCTGAGCACCTGACCAAACTGATAGATCTAATCTTTGTACCTAAACATGTCTATTTTAGAAGCGCAAGTGAATGATGAAAGTGCTTCTAATTTATACATTATTTGATAGATATTGAGGCTGTATATATCTCAAAACTGTTACCAATTCCATTCACCATAATAAGGAGACAGTTTGCAAACAGACCGATTTCTAACTCTTGTGTCTCTTTGGCAAATAAATTTACTTATACTTGTGGTTGGATCGGCTATCAAAATCGTCCTATCCTACATCACCCTAGCTATACCTAGCAGTTGAGTTGTGCCATAACTGCTGTAGTAGGGCAACCTAAAGGGGACCTTAGGTTTCAAAATATTTATTTAAACATACTATTACATCACCAATATCCGAAAAGCGAGAGACATTTCATGATGAGGGTCTGGAATATATTGAACATAACAGCATGATTTCCACCGGCCCAATCACTTAATGATGTGCACCGGGATGTTGTTTTTGGAAGCAGCTGACGCAGCTCCAATTCTGAAGGAGTGGCCAGATATTGACATAGGATTCACCCCCATATTGACTAACAAAATGTGAATGTACGTCATGAAGGTGTGAGTACTGAGGGGTGCGCTATTAATGGCTAACAATGGCGACTCCTCCGGAGCAGCCATGACTAAATCTAACCCCTCATTAAAGACCCTGACCGGGCACCAACTGTTACCTATTGGCAAAATATTTTACCTCTATTAGTTCCCCAGGCTGAGCTGTTTTAGAAGAATCCAAAGTCAAAATATAACACAAGTTATGCCATACAAGCTGACCTTTACGTAAGAAAGCTTTAGGCAATGCGGAACGTGTAAATTTACTAGGCCTAAGAAAACCGTAGAAACTTAAATACATAGCTGTTTTAATCAATAGACTAATAGTATGGCCGAAAGGTTTGTTTTGCAACAAATCAGATAATAATCTAAACATCTGCCCTGATACTGGCTGACGAGTAGACTGACTCTTGGCAGTCACTTTCTGAATTCCTCTTAACACTGCTGTGAGATTGTGGATAAGCTCTGCATGTGTGATATTTACGTTGAAATTGTATTGGAGCTGTCATTTGGCATTCCGGGCACTAGAGGCCACTGTTTTGCAGCACAGTCAGCACACTCTGGGATCTGCATATGCAAAGCAGATGATGACTCATGCTTCTGTGTGAACCAGGAAGTGTTGATCTGACATGGTGGAAGGATTGTGCTGTGAGGGACTGAATCCGATTCCATCCTGGCTTGCGGATGTCCGGCAGTGAATGGACGCTCAAAGGAAGGAGAGTATCTGCTATCCCCTGTCTGGATCCAGCTCTTTGAAAGAGACGTTGTCCCAGGAAGACCAGTTCCAGTGTATGGACAGAAAAGGTTATCATCAAGCAAGGCCACACGGAGTAACAGAGACTAGCCTAGGCCTTGCATTAGCTAGTTAGATAGGGTTATAGCTTTGTTAGGCCTTACTGTACTGGACTGCAGCGCAGTAATTGACTTGCAAGTAACAGAGACTAGCCTAGGCCTTGCATTAGCTAGTTAGATAGGGTTATAGCTTTGTTAGGCCTTACTGTACTGGACTGCAGCGCAGTAATTGACTTGCAGGCTCTGCTGCGTCTGCCACTGGTTAGGTGTGTCCTCTATAGCGGCTCAGTACGACTTGTAGGCTCTGCTGTGTACGCCAACGGGCCTGTCCCTCGGACAGGGACGGTGACTGTGAGCCTGGGGTATTACTTATACTGTTTGTACTTGTGTTAATACTGTTTCCAAAGTAAAGTTTCTATTCTTGCATATAAAGCTGGTGTCAGTGTCGCTTTCCTTGTCTGTGACTTTTCTGTGTCCTGGGGAGCCCACCCCGGTAGACGGCTTACAAATTGGCGTAGTCGGCAGGATACAGCGACCGTTATGGACGGGAACGCGGCAGGAGATCATCCCCTGGCGCCAGTGGTGCACAGGCGCAAGTCCAGCTTGCCCCCAACAATATGGCTACCCCAGTAGGATACATCCCTGTAGGGGCACTGCTGCCTCATCTGCCAAAGTATGATGGTAGAAACATGACATTGCAGGACTGGACTGAAAGGGTGCGAAGTGCGGTTAAAATGTGTAACCTGACCCCCGAACTGCGGGACGAGGATGCGTTGGGAGCCCTAGAGGGTGACGTCAGGCGGACAGTAATGGTAAGGCCTGACTCCGAGAGAGATACCCTAGAGAAGATATTCTCCCTGCTAGAGAGAGCCCAAGGGGGGCGGGCCAAAGTGGTACAGTTACGGAGTCACTTCTTTAACCGACCCCAGCGAGAGGGCGAGACCCTGATGCAATATTCCAATGCTCTACAGAAGACACTGAATGAGATACAACGACGAGACCCTGAGGCAATGGGCGCCTTCCGGGAGGTGGACCGGCTTCTACGAGTTCAGTTCATATTGGGACTCTCCAATAAATTTTTACAAGATAAATTACAAGAGATGACCTGAACAATGGCCGATATAACATTCTACAGCTCTACTTAGCCGCCGTAGAGAGAGAGGAAGAGCCCATACCTGCTGCAGCGAGAGTGGTGAATAGCACGCATGTTACAAGGGAGCGGCCGGGGTCTGAAGAATCAGAGTCCTTAAAGGATGTGGTCCAAGCCCTGTGGGCGGAATTGAAAGAGCTCCGGCTGGAAGTGCCCCAGATGAAGGCAGAACCGTCCCGGCCTCCGGAAATGGCCCTCGCACCTCGTGCCACTCCACCCAGAACAACCCCGGTGAGGAGGCCGGTCAGAAGAGGGGCACTCTGTTGGGCTTGCCGAAAGTACGGCCATATGGCCAGAGAGTGCCCAGAACAGGAAGCGTCTGAGCCGACGTTAAACTTCCGACCGCTGCAGTAGCTGGGCGTCCTGCGGCGGTGCACCAGAAGTTAAGCCCTCTGCTTGAAGAACGTGATCTGTATGCCAGCAGCCCCGTATTAGAAGCCAAGTTGTCTGCTGCCTAGTCGATACAGGGTCAGAGTGCACCCTAATGCCTCTGGAGTTCTTCGAGAGACACTTTGGGCATATGATGGAGCCCGAAGATGGGAGCGTCATCAGGCTGATGGCTGCCGATAATAGAGAGATGGATGTTCGAGGGATAGTCTGGATGCAGGTTCGACTGTTTGCGCAAGACATCGGAAGAAAGGGTTTGTGCTGGTGGACCATTCGTCCCGGAAAGGAATGGACGTGACCCTGGGCATGAATATACTGAGAGACCTAGACAATCAACTCTATGACAAGGAAGGTCCGAAGTACTGAAACGGGCCACCGCACACCGGCCTACCCAGAAGGTCCTACAACAAATGGTGAGGAGCTGTAGCCTGCAAAAGACTAACCTGTCCGGACAGGCCATTAGAGACGTGAGGGTGCTAAGGAGGACTCCGTTGAAGATCCCACCTCGACAGGAGCAAATATTGATGCTGCCAGTGGGGGCTGGGCGACGACTGAATGGACTGAAGGTCCTGATCAAGCCCGCTTATCAAGAAGAAACGCAGATTCGCCCACTGGTAGCCTGGGCCCTCGCTGTTGTGAAGGACGGATGTGTGCCTATACGTTGCTGTAATGTTGAGGACTGCGAATTAACCATCCCTGCAAACACCCTGCTGGCCAAAGTTTATGTGTCTGAAGGGGGTATCACTCGACGAAGGGGCTTCACGCTGCAGCCGGATAGGAGATCAGACTGGACCTATGCTGTGGAGATCCATTCAAGGGAAGCCCCGACAGCGGAGAGGAACGGTCGAGTGATCATGGCCCGTATGGGGGTGGACTGCAGAACCCTGACCCCGGGGGAACAAAAGCTGCTGGAAGACACCCTCTGGGAATTTCAGGAGGCCTTCTCAAGACATGATGAGGACTTTGGGTGTGCTACTGCCATCGAACATGAAATCCCAACGGGCGATGCCGCGCCGATCAGGGAACGTTACCGGCAGATCCCACCTAAGATGTATCAGGAGGTGAAAGACATGTTGGCCAGCATGTTGGAGAACCGGGTGATGCAGGAGAGTCAAAGTCCGTGGGCTGCTCCGGTAGTCTTGGTGCGGAAGAAAGACGGGAGTCTCCGGTTATGCGTGGATTATCGGAAGCTGAATGCTCAGACTGTCCGGGATGCCTACCCCCTTCCACGGATTGAGGAGTCATTATCAACCCTAAGCCAGGCAAAGTTCTTCTCAACTCTTGACCTGGCTAGTGGGTACTGGCAGGTGCCGGTGGCCAAAAAGGACAAAGCCAAGACAACCTTCTTTCTACCTATGGGACTCTACGAGTTCAACCGGATGCCCTTCGGCCTCTCCAATGCTCCGGGGACATTCCAGCGATTGATGGAACACTGTCTGGGGGACCTCAACTTCGAATCAGTATTGATATACCTGGATGACATAGTAGTGTTCGGGTCTTCCTTTGAAGATCACCTTCAGAAGCTGCGACAAGTCTTGGGACTGGCTACGAGACCATGGGCTCAAGATCAAGCCAAAAAATGCCAGCTGTTCCGACAGCAGATAGAGTACTTAGGACATGTGGTCACCCAGGAGGGGTTAAACCGGCCCCCAGCAAGGTGGAGGCTGTTCAGAAGTGGCCCCGGCCAAGTACGCTATGGGAGGAACTGGCGTTCATGGGACTGGCTGGCTACTACAGGAGGTTTATACCCAAATTCGCTCATCTGGTGGGCCCGTTGAACGAGTTGCTAAGAGGCATGGCTGGACACCCGAAGAAATGCCCCGTCGACTGGGGGCCCCCGACAACAAGAGGTCTTTGAAACGGTGAAAGAGGCGATGACGAATGCGCCAATCCTGGCTTATGCGCGGTTTGATACCCCATTCCTGCTGTATACTGATGGAAGCCTACATGGTCTGGGGGACGTATTGTCCCAAGTCCAGGATGGACGGGAGAGAGCCATCGCCTATGGGAGCCGGTCCCTTAGAGAGTCAGAACGCAACCCTGATAACTATAGCTCCTGTAAACTGGAACGGCTGGCACTGGTGTGGGCCATGACCGAAAGGTTTGCAGAATTCCTGACTGGTGCAGAAGTGACCGTGATGATGGACAACAACCCGTTGGCACACCTGGAGAATGCCAAGCTCGGTGCACTCAAGCAAAGATGGTTGGCCTGCCTTTCTAAGTACCAATACCGCATCAAGTTCCGGTCCGGTACGGAGAATGGCAACGCCGATGCACTCTCTCGAGTTCCAGTAGGACAGTCGACTCATAGAGCCGATGAGGAGTTAGAGGATACTGAAACTCCTGACCTTGGTCGTTTACCTCTGTTCCCGGATGTGGCACATTCAAGTGGTGTGGCGTCTGGAACGACGCTGGTGCTAGGGAAAACGTTGACTGATTGGGAGAGAGTCCAGGATAGCTGCCGAGACTTGTGGAAATTGAAAGAATGGGTTCGGAGCAAGATCTGGCCTCGGCCAGAAGAATGAGCTCCCTGGCCCCAGAGGGTCAGAAGTTGTTGAGGCAGTGGGATAAGCTGACAATTACCCAGGGCCTCCTGTGCCGTATCGTATACTTACAGTCAGAGCTGCAGTACCAGCAACAGATTGTCATTCCCATGTCATTGGGACCGGAGGCCGCCAGGGAAGCTCATGAAAAGGGAGCTCATTTTGGGAGCGACAAAACGTTCAAGTGGCTCCAACGGCTGGTATATGTCATGGTCTTACCTCCTTGCTGTTCTCCTTCGTTTGACATGTGCTGGCGGCCATATTGGTTTCTGGGTTTCTTGTAGCCTCCCACCCTGCGGCTCCTCCTTCCCACTGGGAGGAGCTGGATGCCTAGCTCATATATATAGGAGGTCTGTGGCTTCAGTTCCCTGCTTGGTCCTCCTGTGCTCACATGCTTCTAAGACTGCTGCTGCTTCTGGTTCCTGATCCTGGCTTCGTCTGACTACCCTGCTGATTCCTGATCCTGGCTTCGTCTGACTACCCTGTTGGTTCCTGATCCTGGCTTCATCTGACTACCCTTCTGGTTCCTGATCTCTGGTTTCGCAAGACCCTGCTTCGGTTTAGCCATCCGTTTGGACTTTTGCCTTACAGCTTTATTTTCAATAAAGCCTTCTTATTTCCACTCATCTCTTGTTGTACGTCTGGTTCATGGTTCCTTGACAGTATACTGTCAAGATCTGGCTGACATGGTGGCCGTGGCATGTCTTAAGTGTCGATCCTGTGGGTTGAGTAAGAGTACTGAACAGCGGGCTCCTGTGCAGACCATCCGCACCTCAGCGCCCCTAGAACTACTGATGATCGATTATGTACAGGTTGAATACTCTACCTTGGGACACTCATACTGTCTAGTTATGACAGATCACTTTACCAAGTATGCGGTGGCTGTGCCCACCAGAGACCAAACCGCAGAGTTGGCTGCCAAAGCTGTTTGTAAACACTTTATACAGGTGTTCGGGTGTCCACGGAGGATACAGTCTGACCAGGGAGCATGCTTTCAGGGTACTCTAATGAATGAACTGTACCAACTGTATGGGTATGAACGCTCCCGCACCACTCCGTATCACCCACAAGGAAACGGGGCGCGCTAACGCTTCAATCACACCTTGCTTCAGATGCTGCAGACTCTAGAAGACAGTCAAAAAGACCAGTGGCCCGTGTACCTGCCTGTGTTGATGTGGGCCTATAAAAACAGAGTACACAGTACCACCAGATACTCTCCACATATGTTGTGGTGGAGCTCCTGGGACAGGTGGTACACCCTAACCCAAGACCAGTGCAGAAAGATGGGTATGTCCCTGGTGATCGGGTGATGGTCAAAGCCAAACGGCCGTCAGGGAAGTTGGATGGATGGTGGGAGGCAGTTCCATACACGGTGAAGAGAAGGGTAGACCCCGCTATTCCGGTCTATGAGGTAGAGCCAGTAAAGACAGGGGGACCCTCACGGAACTTACACTGTAATATGTTGAGACATTGCAATTTTGATGAGCCGTTGTGCGTGGAGGGGGTGCCTTCTCACACTCAGGGTATGGAGGAAAGTCCCTCAGATGAGGAGAGGAGGAATGGTTGGTCGTCCACACAGGTTCTGGCCATGGCAGGTTTGCCACCCAGATGCAATGCTGAGAAATCAACAGCTCCTCTCTTGTCAAATATGCCTGATGCCCCCATTATTTCTGAAACCCCCAATCTGAGAAAGGTCAGCGAGGCCCAATGCTGGTGTGCCTCCACAGAGCTATGCCCAGAATGAGTTTGTATGGGGAGAGTTGCCAAGGACAACTTCTAGTGGGGTGGCATGTGAGATTGTGGATAAACTCTGCCTGTATGATACGAATTATGTTTAAATTGTATTGAAGCTTTCATTTGGCATTCCGGGCACTAGAGCCCACTGTTTTGCAGCACAGTCAGCACATTCTGCAAAGCAGATGATGACTCATGCTTCTGTGTGAACCAGGAAGTGTTGATCTATCACGGTGGAAGGATTGTGCTGTGAGGGACTGAATCCGATTCCATCCTGGCTTGCGGATGTCCGGCAGTGAATGGACGCTCAAAGGAAGGAGAGTATCTCGTGTCCCCTGTCTGGATCCAGCTTTTTTTTTTTTTTTTTTTTTTTTATTCAATTTTTATTGTAGGTTATACAATATAACAAAAGGGACAAGTATCAAGGTGTAGGCTCGCAGGCCTCAACTTACATATGTAAAAATATGTCACATACATGTAAGGATCGACAAAGGCATAGTATACAGATGCAAATGTACAGGGCCGTCGGCTACTATTAACAAAAAAAGCATCCTAACTCTAGGTGAGGTAACAATGGATCAGTTAATTAAAGCCTAGAAAGAAGAGAAGATCCTGTCGAAAAAGCAAGCTGACTCCTATGCATGGGGAGCGTGTAATCAGGTAGGCATAAAGGCATTTGAACCTCAATGGTCATTAGCTAAAGGGTCAATTCCTCCAATGAATCCCAATGGGGAGCCTAGGGTTTGGGGGATCTGAAAGTTGCCCACAATAACCATTTTTTAAGGAAAACTAGATGTGTACGGGATTCCCACGACGATAGTTCCTCAAATCTATGGATCTGATCAATTTTCTGCATCCACTGATCTAAAGTTGGGACCGTGGTCTGAAGCCAAAATTTGGGAAGCAGAAGGCGGGCCGCTAATATCATCTGCTTAAACACAAATGGGGGATTGTCCTTACCGGAACTCTGAGGGAGCGAAAGAAGGGCGACTTGCGGGGAGGGCTGGAGTGTTGTTCCACAAACCGTATTTGCAGTATTGAAGATGTCACTCCACCACCTCTGTATGGGGGGGCAGGTCCACCAAACATGGAGGAAGGTACCTCTCTCCCCAAGGCATCTCCAGCAAGCGTCAGACCCCGTTCCGACAAATCTTGATGTCTTATCCGGAGTGTTGTACCACCTTGTGAGGATTTTATAGCTGTTTTCTCGGATCCTAACACAGCGGGAGGTGCCATGGGGGGAGTCAAGAAGTCTGGGTAGAGATTCAAAGGGGATTGTGATACCCAAATCCAATTCCCACTGTTTAACAAAAGAGGGTTTAGCTAGCATGGGGGGTTGGCGTAGTTTGCTGTACATCCGTGAGGTAAGCTTTCTAGGTAGTGTATGTGAGGCAGACAAGGCTTCAAGCCAGACTAAGGGCCGAGAGAGGTCCCCTACCTTGATGTGCTGCTTCAAATAAGCCCTGAGGTAAGCTACCTGTATGAAATCTCGTGGGTGAGGATTAAGTAGAGTATTTGTGTCCCTAGAATCCATCCACTCTCCATTCGGGAGAGCTAAAGACATTAGATGTATCGAAGAGGACAGCAGTCCTGGTGAAGTGGCCTTCCTTAACGCTAGGGGGGCCGTGTTCAGCGCATCTGATACAGTCAAGGTGGGTGAAGGGAAAGGGATGGAGCAGTGTGTGTGCGACAGCCACTTCCATGCTTCCAGTGTAGCCCGGATAATCGGGTATGCGGATGTATGGCCGGGAAGAGCGGTTTCCTGACCCAGTAGGAGCGCCCTAGCTGGTGTATTTAGTATGTCTATTTCTATCTGCGCCACTACAGAGTGTTGGGGAGGGTTCAACCAAGTTAGTGCTCGGGAGAGAAGAATAGCCTTCCCATATAGCTCCGGGCTCGGTAATCCTATCCCTCCCGCGTCTCTGGGCTTGATAAGTAGGGATTGGGAGAGCCTCGCCTTCTTCCCATTCCAGATGAAGGAACAGAATTTCCTCATTATCGAGACATAATAATGTTTGGGGACGGAGATGGGGAGAGCTTGTTGTAAATATGTCAGTCTGGGAAGTATCAGGGAGGAAAGAAGGTTCTTTCGCCCAAACCAAGAAAGAGTTGGGTTGGCTCGAGCCAGTTTGTCAATAGAATCAATGATAGACTTCCTCAAGGGAATATAATTAAGGGAGAAAAGCTCTGTTATGTCTGGGCTTATTTTGATCCCTAGATACGTGATGTTAGGGGATGACCAATTAAATGGGGAGTCCTTCATTAAGAGGTGTCGGGTCGATTGGGGGATACCCAAGCAGAGGACCAAGGATTTGTTGGAGTTAATTTTAAAATCGGACATTAGACTATATGCCTTAAAGTGAGTCTGGAGTCTAGGGAGGGATGTTTTTGGATTAGTTGTCATTACAAGAACATCGTCCGCAAAGGCGGCAATCTTTTGTTCCCTGCCTCCCAAACACAGACCTCCAATCCCCTGGTCCAATCTAATGCTCGCCAAGAGAGGCTCCAGGGCCAGGACGAATAGAAGAGGGGATAGGGGGCAGCCCTGGCGCGTCCCGTTCCTAATGGCAAAGGAAGGTGATATGGTGCCATTAACTAGGACCGAGGCTGTCGCATGCTCATACATCGAGAAAACTGCCTTGATGAAGGAGTCAGGTAGGCCAAATCCCGCCAGAGCAAGCCTTAGGTATGACCAGTTGACTCTGTCAAATGCTTTTTCAGCATCCGTGCTGAGTAAAAGCAGAGGAGAGGAAAGTCGTTTAGCATGGCAGAGGGTATTGATGACCCTTGAAGTGTTATCTTTCCCTTCTCTGTTACGGATGAAGCCCACCTGATCTCCGTGTATAAGGTGAGGAAGGATGGTAGCAAGTCTGTTGGCTAACATCCTGGCCAGGAGCTTGAGGTCTATGTTTAGGAGGGAGATGGGCCTATAATTAGAACACAATCTAGGATCCTTCCCTTCTTTGGGAATGATAGTAATATGTGCCGTTGTCATGTCTCTTGAAAGTGGGATCCCCTTAAGAGTCTGGTTACACACATCCAAGAGGTGAGGGAGGAGTATTGCCTGGAATGTTTTATAGTAGGCCAACGGTAAGCCGTCCGGGCCTGGGCTTTTCCCCGACGGCATTTGGTTCATTGCATCTTTTAATTCAGTTAGGGAGAAAGGGGCTGTTAGGCATGATTCCTGGTCAGGGTTAATCCTAGGGAGTTTGGCCTTTTCCAAAAAGGAAGAGATCGCAGTGGCGCGATCTTCAGGGGCTGATGTAGAGGGCAAGTTATATAAGTCATTGTAAAAGGAACAGAATTGGGCGGCAATCCGTTCGACTAAGAAGATGGGGGACCCCTCCTGTGTTGAAAGTTGGTGAACAAAGTTTGAGGATCTCCTCCCCTTAATTCTGTTCATTACAAACTTGGTGGCCTTATCTCCGTGAGCGAAGAATTTGTGTTGTGAGCTCATATGGTATTTGGCTGCTCTAGCGGCTAACAGGGATCTAAGTTTTGCCCTATAGTCAGATAGCGTCTGGAGTAGAGCCTCAGAGGGTTGAGTTTTATGGTTGGACTCGTGTAGTTGAATGTTTCTCAGGGTGTCATCTATTTCTCTTTCTCTCTCTCTCTTGAGATGTGTGCCCAAGCTAATAAACTGCCCTCTGACTACAGGCTTGTGGGCGTCCCAGAGTGTGTTAGCCGATACCTCAGGATCCTTGTTAAGGGAAAAATATTCGGTAATTTGCTTGGAAATCCGGTCAACCGAATCTTGGAATCCTAGTAGCGTCTCATTTAAGCGCCAGTTGAAGCACGAAGGTGTCGATCTAGGGGCCTTAACTGAGAGATAGACTGGGGAGTGGTCCGAGATGTGAATGGCACCTATGGATGCTTCTCTGCACAGATGTAAATGTTCTTTAGAGATGAATAAGTAGTCTAGTCTGTGATATGTTTTGTGTGTCGAGGAGAAAAATGTGAAGTCTGAGGTATTTGGGTTAAGGGACCGCCAGGCATCAACTAGGTGTAGTTCCCAAAGAGTATTCCTTATATTTTTTAGGAAGTTTTTGGAGTGAGAGGATTTATGTGTGGAGATATCTAGTTGGGGGCTAAGAGCGACGTTTAAGTCACCTCCAAGAATAACTATGCCTTCCTTAAAAGCCTCTATGATGGGGAATATTGCAGATAACCAGCGGCATTGACAAGTGTTGGGGGCATATAGGTTAATAAAGGTATATACCTGTGACCCTATGGAGCCCTTGAGAAGAATATATCTGCCCTCCGGGTCCAAGCTCTGGTTTATAAATTTGAAGGGAATTCTCCTCTGAAACCCTATACTAACTCCACAGGAAGCTGAGGAGTCGCTCCCACAATGATACCAATTGGAGTAATGTGAGAACCTCATGTCTGGGTAGCGATTGAAGCGTAAGTGCGTCTCCTGGAGAAACACCACCCCCGCCCCGGCTTTTCTCAGAATGGCAAAGACTTGGCTCTGTTTAGAAGGGGAGTGAAAGCCCTTGACATTGTAAGAGGCCACTGAAATGTCAGCCATAATGTGTTATATGCACAAGTTTACCTAGGAGCTGTGGTAGCCTCCCCCCAGGAGACGCACCTGAACCACTGTGGACCCTTATCTCTTGCACCATAGATGTCGCCCTTGAGCCATAGACGATCCTGTCTGACAATGGAGCCGAGTACCTTGAGTCAGGGGAAAATAGGGGGAATAAAACATAACATAATGAACAAACATAGGGTACAAACATAGACATCGTACGTAATGTCTAGATCTAGATTTAGTGGGGGTAACTTGGTCAGTAGACCGTTTAAGAGATCGATTAACGCCCTATTATATGCAACGGACAGGCGTAATCAAATCATAGCGCAGGAAGGAACTAAAGGAACATTAAGCGCCAAAAAGTGAGCAAGAGGACATTGCGCTAAAAGTGAGAGTATGGAAACTTAGTAATAAGATAGACAATATAGAGAGACGGATTACTTATATCAATACTACTGTATACAGACATATCCCTCTAATGGTCTTGTGAGAGGCTTCTCGGAGTGAGATGATGGCCCCTTTTCTTAGAGCGAGATGACTTTGGCGTGCGCAGTATCTCGAATTGGGCCACTTTAGGTAAATCAGGCAAAGCGCCAAGATCTTGGAAAAGTTCCCAGTTCTCGATCCGTAATGGCGGCACATTTAAAATCTCAAAGGCTGATGCAAGGTCTGTGTAGGACGAGATGTTCACTCTCTTTCCTGCGTATGAGAAGGATAATCCAAAGGGAAAAGACCAGCGATAGAGCACCTTTTTGGAGCGCAACCAGTCTGTTAAGGGCTTGAGGGCTCTACGTTTCTTTAATGTGGACGGCGCTAAGTCCTGAAATAGTTCTATCTTGGATCCTTCAAAAGTTAGATCAGGGTGTGCACGTGCAGCCTCCAGGACAGCTGATTTGACTTGAAAGTTCAGGTACTTACAAATAATATCTCTGGGCGGCTCATCCGGCTTAGGCTTGGGTCTAAGGGCCCTGTGTGCCCGCTCCAAGACTATCTCTTGTGGAGAATCAGTCCCCAGCAGCGAACTGCTGATATCAATGATGGCCGCCGCGACTTCTCCCGGAGCGACCGACTCAGGTATACCCCTGAATCTGAGGTTGTTCCGGCGCCCCCTGTTCTCCTGGTCTTCCAGGGAGCAGTGGATGTCATTCAAATAGAGGGCACAGCGTCGGAAAGTGTCCGTTACCGCAGACTGATGGTGCAGGATTTCTGCTTGATGTGTCTCTAGGCTCTCCACCCTGTCTCCTATTTGTCTTACTTCGCTCCTGCAGGCCGATAGTTCCGCTAGCAACGGTTCCATCATTCTGCTCAGAGCACGATCCAGGTATTTCCTTGTTACAGGGAGATCGGAGCCGGCCTGCGCTTCATCAGAGTCGCTCTCACCTCCCGATGGTGCAGGGGTGCGCTTCGGAGCTTTAGCCTGCGGTGTCGGCGCCATCTTAGGTTCCCTGGCAGCCACTGTAGCGGCAGCTTTCTTCAGAAATTTCTCCATGTCACCTCCTGCAACCTGAGTTTTAGGCAGAGCAGGGGTGTCCACATGCTTGGTGTTCCCGATTTTCACCATCTCCGTCTTTGTTAGCTAATGTTAGCAGGCGTCAGGGACGAATCTCTTCACAGAGCACGGAGCTATGCGACCATCTTCATCCGGCGCTAGCTCCGCCCCCTGGATCCAGCTTTTTAAAAGAGAGGCTGTCCCAGGAAGACCAGTTCCAGTGTATGGAAAGAAAACCTTATCATCAAGCAAGGCCGCACGGTTGATGAGAGCTTGGTGGCCATCCCGGGTAAGCGGCATCCTAGGGCCCAGAACGGACGCAGGTCAGTACACCTGATTACCAATTGTACTTTACTGTTTGGCACCTTAAGTAACAGAGACTAGCCTAGGCCTTGTATTAGCTAGTTAGATAGGGTTATAGCTTTGTTAGGCCTTACTGTACTGGACTGCAGCGCAGTAATTGACTTGCAGGCTCTGCTGCGGCTGCCACCGGTTAGGTGTGTCCTCTATAGCGGCACAGTACGACTTGTAGGCTCTGCTGTGTACGCCAATGGGCTAGGCCTGTCCCTCGGACAGGGACGGTGACTGTGGGCCTGGGGTATTACTTATACTGTTTGTACTTGTGTTAATACTGTTTCCAAAGTAAAGTTTCTATTCTTGTATATAAAGCTGAAGTCAGTGTTGCTTTCCTTGTCTGTGACTTTGCTGTATTCTGGGGAGCCCATCCCGGTACACGGCTTAGACTGCTTTGATGGGCTGAGCTGAAAATAGAGACGGTTGATCAGAATGTTGAAGATAATAATAATGCTGTATGCAAGCAAGATATCATTTAATAGTACTATATGCTAGTTTAAGGTAAGAGTGGCAGAAAGCTACAAATCCATTAAATAGGATATGTGTCTCGAGCCACACGGTGGGTAAGTTTCCTTAAACTTGTTGAATAATACCCAAGCAGTCTTATGTACTTTAACCACGTTGCTGGATAATGATTTAACAATGAGACTCCTAGCTGTAGCGAGGTGTAATGCTAGCCCATCACTAGTTGATTGTGATGAGGAGTTGGTGTTGGCAAGGAGTCTGCCTCTGTGAATACCTGGAAGAAGAGCTGAAAGTTAAGCTGGGAAAGAGCATCTGCTGCAACATTCTTTTCACCACTAATATGTGTACATACAAAATGAAACCCATACTGTAATGCCAGAGAAACAAACCTTCTAACAAATTACATAATTTCTATGGAACCTGATCTCCCGTTCATAAGGATGTCTGCAGTAACAGCATTATCTGTCAAAAACAAAACTGTATGGTTTCTCCACTGCCTACCCCAGGCCTGTGCCACCCCCACTATGGGGTAGATCTCAAATAACGGAGATGACAGAGGTAAAGCTAGCTCAGTTGGCCACCAGTGTTTCCCATATATGGCAGCGAATCCTACTGATGAAGCCACATCTGTATAAACCAAGGGGGACTGCCTTGACACTGTAGGAACAAATAGGGAAATACTAATCCACTGTTCTAAAAAGGTATCCCACATGAGTAAATCGGCCATAGCTTGTTGATCTAGATACACTGAACTGTCTTGATCTGGGGCTGAAGGAAGCAGCTTGAGTAGTCTAGATATAAATATCCTCCCCTGAGGAATGATACACATTGCAAAATTCATTATGCCCAGGAGGCACTGGAGATTTGCCCTTGTGGTGACCCTAACATGTGCTAACCTGTGTACCAGATCTCTGATTCTGCACAACTTATCTTGCGGAAGACTGGCCTGCATTTTTACTATATCTAGCTGTAAACCCAAGAAGGTAATTGAAGTGCTAGGGCCCTCCACCTTATTAGGTTCAACTGGTACTCTGAGATCACTGAACACGGAAAGTAACGTATGCAGGTCTTGAGGGGCTTGTGATGGAGGTTTGATTAACAAAAAAATAATCCAAGTAATGTATGACGTAATTGGCATAGAATCTAGTAGACAAAATCCAGTGCAGTGCCTTAGCAAATTGGCCAAATACCCATGGACTGGATTATGAACCGAAGGTTAACTTAAAAATAATATTGAATTTCCCACCTAATAATACAGTGCCACTGCCACAACTTAGGCTGTAATGGGAGTAACTTCAACACGTCATCAACGATGATCCTTTACATAAGAGGAGTATCATCTGGATTGCCTCATCAATAGAAGAGCACTTCATAGAGAACTCCTCTGACAGTATAAAGGAGTTTAGACTAAGGATAGGTAAAGAATATGATGCTGATAAATCATATATCAATCTTTTTCTATTAGAAAATTTTTCGGTTACAACCCCCACAGTGTTCACCCTCCAACAGTCAAAAGGGGGCTGACTCAATGGCCCTATTAAATACCCCTTATCTAATTCTGTCTGAACCAGCTCCGAGACTGACCCTGGGTCTTTGAGGGCCGACAGAAGGTCCTACATTCATAAGATGACTGAGGTTAGGCAACCATACCTGTCACGGATGAGCCGCGAGAATATTGAACTGTCCTCCCAATATTATCAATATTACTCTGCCTTATTAAACAGTAATTATTTCCCTAGGCCCCAGAACCTACAATTTGATTATTCAGAGCGTCTTCTTCTGTTGTACCCAGAGAACAACATAGTCCTTTTGTTCAAGTCAGTCAATAGATGCCTAGCAGATAACGCAATTACAGCTGGCTTCCTATGGTTGACAAAAGAACTTCTCTTCCTGAAGAGATATCACAGCTAGGTGTGAAGACGGCACCTGGGGGGAGCCGATTGGTGTCGCTGCTATCAGGATCTGTAAGCTGGCTTGCTGCAGACAAGCCGGCACCAAGGTTTCCCAGACTGCAACATGAATCTGAGATATGATTTTTACCTTTTTTAAGAGAGACCATGCATCTTACGGACGTAAAAATTACATCATCGTGTCACTCAGAATTCACTGGACGTTTACATAGGACAAACATAACTCTAAGATGTGCCCAGGTAAAGTTATGGTGTTACCCCATCATAGAACCAGTTCTAATAGTAATATTTGGTATCCCTGAACTCCATATTTTGTAGGGAATGTGAATATGTGCTTGTTACTTGTGTACAGCGGAGACATCCCACGATATGGCACATGCCATATTTCAGAACTGACATTCACCTCAGGAATACAGCCGGCCCCAGCAGGCGGACTCTCAATTCCCCGCCTTGATTCTGAGACCCTTTATAACACATCTAGAATCTGCTAAAGGAGTTCTCCACTTTTAACAACACCTAAAGAGGGCCTCAGCCAGAGAACCTGTGGGCTGTAGGCATATTACACTGGACAAAGGCTTCTTGGACTTGACCCCTGCAACGGACTATTTCCCCAACGGACATCTTTTCTGCGGAAACTAAGTATTTTCTTTCTTTTCTCTCTTTTTGTTTATTGGACTATACTCTCCTTGATTATTGTGTTAATAATTACTGTGCATCGTGATAATTTGTATTGTATATAGATATATAATAAATGACCTCCAAGTCATTTCTCTAGCCATATGCCTGTTTTCAAACACTGCAAAAACTTACCCTAGCCTCTCCGAAGGGAAAGCTACTCGGTTGTGTTATCTAGATAGTGGGGTCCTTGCTCCCATAACTTGCAAGGTGGTGGCAGTTAAACTACCCTGTGTGTAGTTCCGGTCGCAGTTCGTCGCACGCTTACTTGCGGTCAATCGGAGGTCCACTCCCTGCGCTTTCAGCCTATCGACTGTACGGACTCAAGTTAGACTGTCGGTGTGCTGGAAGTGGCTGGGGGGGCCTGTTTGCGGATTGACCACTAGGGGCGCTGTGACGGTTTCGTGACGTATTGTGGCCGCGGCGGTCGCAGTTCGTCACAATACCCGTATGGAACCCATTTTTTAAACCGTCAACTACATACTGAACCCAGCAGGGATCAGGATAGTCTTTTAAAAGAGGTTGGTCCTCTGTGGGCAAGCGACTCGGGAATGGGTCCTAAGACATATGGAACACAAGTGTAATAACCTACACTGACTGTAGTGACATGCTGTATAATAAAAATTATTACAAACTTGTGACCTACCAAGATACTTTATGGGCCGGCCCAGTTTATCCACCACTGAAAAAACCCTACTAGTATTATGTGATGGACCTAGAGCGTTCCTAGTCTGTGTCGTTTCTGTCGGTAAATTAAGACTGGAACACCATTCAGCTGTATGTGAGAAAGAATTACACGTAGCACACTTTGGGGCTTTAAGACCCGCAAAACAATTCTGTGTCGATATTAGACCAATAGTGATGTGTTGGAACTGTGCAAGAGCAGCTGTTGCTTTACATGAAAATGAACAGTGGTAGTCATAGAAAGACGTACCCCCGTATTTATGACCTAAACCCACCACCTTATATAAATAAAGGTCCAACTCTTCCCTCCTATGTGGGCTAACTGAACAGATAACATCACAAAATAGACTAAAAGCTAAGATAAACTTGGAAATATTTAACTTTCTATTAAGTCTTACATCTTTAGATTTGAGAATGATGGAAACTTTCCTACAGGCTATAGTCTTATTGTCAGGGACCTCATGTGCTGCTATAAGAAGTGAAGCTAAATTAACATCCTTACCCTCGAGGATGCACTGACGGATGAATGGCTGGAATAAAATGTGATGGTGCTATGTTGGGAAAATTTGATGACCAACCAGCAACACTAGTTTGCGATGTTGAGGCCACTGGAGGCCTCTGTGCAACTAAGCTAGAGGAAACAGCCCTACTTTCAACCTTCTCCAGTCTAGTCTGAATGTCTGAAATGTAAGTGGTTATTTAATTGATCACTGCATGAAGTTGGGTAAGAGATGTTCGTATGGTGTTCATAGACACTATCTCCTGACTAGGACCTGCAGTCTCTGAGGAGAGGAGACGGAAAAGATCTGCTTTCCTAGCTCTTGCTGGGAAATGAGTTCCCTTTTTCAACAATTACGCCGTCAACTTAGGAATAGTCCAAGACCTCATTGAAGGAACAGTTCCCTGTTCAGACTGGAGATCAAAATTCCCATGTAATGAAGATGTTTCCTCAATGTCGGAGACATGTGACGTTATCTATCTAAAATAAAATAAACAAAACAACAACAAAAATAATAAAAAAATGGAATAGAAGAGTAACTAACCTTAACCAGCCCCCCTACTCGGGACACCCCTAAAACGGACTTGTGAAACCTAGTGCCTTTAATATGACAGCTTTCACAACCCTTCCAGTAGACGTAACCTAGATATCGTAAATATCGTCCCTGTACCTACTACCAATTACCTAGTAATCATGCCTATAGTTGCGACAGGAATAATGTAACTCCTCTGCTGTATACGTGGATGCGTGAAATAGTGCCTGTAGTTGTGACAGGACTGTCGTAATTGCAGTACCTGTAGTTATGACAAGCTTACGTAAACCTAGCGCCTGTAGTCTTGACAGGCTTTGTAATATCATGCCTGTAGTCGTGAGAGGATTCGTAACATCATGTCTGTAGTCGTGACAGGATTCGTAATATCGTGCCTGTAGTCGTGACAGACTTCGTAATATCATGCCTGTAGTCGTGACAGGATTCGTAATATCGTGCCTGTAGTCGTGAAAGGATTAGTAATAATGTGCCTGTAGTCATGACAGGTCTTGCGTATAATTGTGCCTATTGATGTGACAAGTTTGAATTTGAAACAGAACTACACATATCAACCACGCCAACCACTTACATCTACTATTTGTGATCTTACCCAAAACAACAACCATGAAGAAACCTAGGTGAAACCTAGTACACCCCAACATTGACTTGACCGTCAAGACCATACCTACCCTCTGGCAACCAATAGCCCCGAAAACGACACAAATTTTCCCAACGATGGCACACACGGACCTAACCATACTATGGGAGAGAGAAAAAACGGAAAATAAAAATGTATACATAACAGTTAAACAGTCAGACAAAAAGCGCCCTGAAGTACGTGCAACAATACGCACCTGGTTTGCTGAACTCTAAATGCTGCTCCCCTGTACTGATAGATAGACTACACCATACTGTGGAGAAAAACATAATCAATACATACAATATTATATTACTATAATTATTCACTATCCTTGGACTACCCCCAAAATGTTTTTTGTTTTTTTAACACACCTGCAATAAAAAATACAACTGTCATGTTATACAACCTCTTCCTATTCCTTTACAAATACCGCCTGCCTACAGGCTATCAGCAGACTTGCTCCTCTTGTGCCCGATATACAGTGAGGAACAGAAATATTTGAACACCCTGTGATTTTGCAAGTTCTCCCACTTAGAAATCATGGAGGGGTCTGAAATTCACATTGTAGGTGCATTCCCTCTCTGAGAACCTTGATATGCTTCTTATGGAGCTACTCCATGGTTATCCTGGCTGTGTGCTTCGGGTCGTTGTCATGTTGGAAGACCTAGCCATGACCCATCTTCAATGTTCTGACTAAGGGAAGGAGGCTGTTGCTCAAAATCTCACAATAAATGGCCCCATTCATCCTCTCCTTAATATAGTACAGTCGTTCTGTCCCCTTCGCTTAAAAGCACCCCCAAAGCATGATGTTACCACCCCATGCTTCACAGTAGGGATGGTGTTCTTGGGATGCAACTCATCCTTCTTTTTCCTCCAAACACGACGAGTGAAGTTTAGACCAAAAATTTCTACTTTGGTCTCATCTGACCACATGACTTTCTCCCATGCCTCCTCTGGATCATCCAGCTGGTCATTGGCAAACTTCAGACGGGCCTGTATATGTGATGACTTGAGCAAGGGAACCTTCCGTGCAATGCATGATTTGAAACCATGATGGTGTAGTGTTCTACCGACAGTGACCTTTGAAACTGTGGTCCCAGCTCTCTTTGTGTCATTGACTAGCTCCTCCCTTGTAGTTCTGGGCTGATTCCTCTCCTTTCTTATCATCAGTGATACCCCACGAGGTGAGATCTTGCATGGAGCTCCAGTCCGAGGGAGAATAACAGTCGTCTTTAGCCTCTTCCATTTTCTAACAATTGCTCCAACAGTTGATCAATTTTCACAATTGTCCCGTAGCCCTTTCCAGCATTATGGAGGTCCACAATTTTGTCTCTGGTATCTTTTGACAGCTCTTTGGTCTTGTGCATGGTAGTAGTTGGCGTCTCACTAACTGTGGGGTGGACAGGGGTCTTTAAAGAGCTGAGACAGGTGTTACTAAGTTAGATTGAGTGGAGTAGAGGTGGACTTTTTAAAGGCACAGTAACAGGTCTTTAAGAGACAGAATTCTTGCTGTTTCTCAGGTGTTCAAATACTTATATTCAGCAGTGCAAGACAAATACATTCTTTAAAAATCATACAATGTGATTTCCTGAATTCTTTTTTTTTATTCTGTCTCTCAGAG
Organism: Bufo gargarizans; assembly: GCF_014858855.1. Taxonomy (NCBI): domain Eukaryota; kingdom Metazoa; phylum Chordata; class Amphibia; order Anura; family Bufonidae; genus Bufo; species Bufo gargarizans. Next base: position 429,612,238 of record NC_058080.1, read on the forward strand.
TGGGAATGCACCTACAATGTGAATTTCAGAACCCTCCATTATTTTTAAGTGGGAGAACTTGCAAAATCGCAGGATGTTCAAATACTTCTGTTCCTCACTGTAAGCCTCTAAAACGACAGTCACTCAACATGATAGCTTGACTCTGTATAAAACAGTGCATCTGACCGTTATTGTGGCTTATCAGCATACATTCACCTAAGCTGAATAAAACATTTTCTTCGAACAGCACCTGACCTGTACAAAAATTATTTGACTGCCTTGAGCCAGTGCCGAACCGTGATGTGACCCACAACCCAGATCTTACTTGGTCAGTTGTGGCTCCCTAGAGATGGGGAACCGCTCCCCAATAGCACCGCACTGAAAAGCTGCTGATGCGCCGAAGCATGACGCCGCCGAGATCGCCCTCACGCTGACCCAGAAATGCCGAAATGCCGTCGTGCTGACGTCACCCTGAGACCTGACGTTGACTATAAATAGAGCCGCCAATAAGCCTCCCCTCCCACAAACACGGCAAATAAATTTGCCTATACCTAATATCGCCTGGCTCTTGTGAGCCAAAACCAAGTGCGGGTCAAAAACACAGAACAGGTGCAAAACTTTCCATTATATCTTATATCTGTGTAGGCTCCACTCCTGGTTTTGGCTCACAATCACTGATAGAAATCACTTATCAAACATTGACCAAACACTGATGGTGTGAAAGCGGCCTTATATGGTCAAAACAAATTATGGAAAATATTGAGGAATATGAGGCAGTTTTAAAATTTAAAAAAGAGGACTATGCAAGATTGGCATGGAGCAGTACTTACCTGTAAATAAATTCTTGACAGATGACCAAACAAGTAAAAGTTATACAACGTCACTTTTAACAATAGATATACAAAATTCAATAGGCAATTGCAAGGGGAAAAGGCTGCCTCAAACTTTACTGATACATTGCATTATCCAAGAACCAACAAAGGTCCATTGAATAATGTAGATTTGTCATATAATTTTAATTCTGTATCACAAGCTCTTTAACTATTTTATAATTTTGCTATCAATTTTAATTTTGTTTTTATCATTTCTTTTTGCTAAATATTTTTGTGCCCCTCTCTTGTTTTTAAGTGAACTGGTATACATACGTACCTAATCATTTGTTTTAAAAACGTACATGCTGCTTTAGCAGTATTTTCTTACATAATGGGATGGGATGCTAAGTCCGGCAGTTCTAGTATTTTGTTCCTATGCAGAACAGGACATTAGAATTAGTGTTAAGCAAAGGGAGCTTTGGAGAATAGATCCAAAGTCGCTGCGGTCAAAACTTTGTTTGAATACTGTACAGAGATCCGTCTGTGTACAGCATTTAAAGGTGTGGGCTCTGGCGAGGTGATATTATCACAAGCCTTCTGTGAATAACTTCGGACTTTGATTTTACAACTTGAAAACCATTTTAAAACTTGAATCAGATGTTGACTTACCGAGCAGCCGGTACCGAAGCAGATTTCAAATTAAAATTTTAAAATGGTTTTCAAGTAATAGAATCGATGGCCGAAGTTATTCAATGAAGTCTTGCGCGACTTTGGAGATAAAGAATTTCACCTCGCCAGAGCCCATACATTTGATGTATCTTCATACAGCCTTCAAGCTATGTTTTGACCGAAGTGACTTCAGATCTGTGATCCGAAGCTTGCTTTGCTCAACAATAATCAGAACTGAAAAATGCTGATATGTTTCTAGCCTTATTAAAGTACACTTTTTTAAGCCTCTTTTACCTTTGGCTGTTAGATCATATGACCACCAATGAGTCCTATGAGTCCTATGAGAACCTCAATATTTGTCCCATAGGGATGAATAGGCAAACTGGCTTTCAGTCCACACCACTGGTGCCGTGGGATCCAGCATGTCTAATTAGTAGTCATATAATCTAATAGCCAAAGGTAACAGAGGCTCAAAATAAATCAATAAAGTAACATATAAGTTTGTTAAACAATATATATTCACTTGCTCACTTTCAAACTGAGAGGGTGGGAGGCAACATTTTTTTGGGGGGAGTGCACCTTCAAGAGCTTGGTAAGAAGATGGAAGGGTTAAAAGAAACAGACGGGCAGAGGGGAGTTCTGTATTAATTTTATGGCTGTGGTTAGAGTTGAGCGGACACCTGGATGTTCGGTTTCGGCCGAACTTGTGAAAAAAGTTTGAGTTCGGGACTCGAACTTGACCCGAACTTGACCCCGAACCCCATTGAGGTCAATGGGGACCCAAACTTTTGAGCACTGAAATGGCTATAAAAATGTCATGGAAAGGGCTAGAGGGCTGCAAATAGCATCAAAATGTGGTTAAGAGCATGGCAAGTTCTCTGCAAAGAAATGTGGATAGGGAAATGACTTTAAATAACATAAAATAGATAAAAATAAAAATAATAATCTTGATCTATGAGGACGAGGTCCATATGGAGTAGGAGGTTGAGGAGGCGGTGGATGTGGCAGTGTAGGTGGAAGCGGCGGTGGAAGAGGTGGAGGTAGCCTACACTGCTTTTTGGTTTTAAATTTTATTTTTAAAATTAGGATACACCCCAAAACATTGGGAAATATAACCGGTGATAACCCCCTCCAGTCATGCTAAACACACGTTCAGTTAATACATTGGCTGCAGGTTAGGCCAGCACCTCCAAGGGGTAAAGGGCAAGCTCAGGCCATGTGCCCAATTTGGAAACCCAGAAGTTGCAGGGGCTGACCCCTGTCAGTCAGTTCATGTAGGCGTGTGCACACTTACTGCCCCACCATGTCGCACGTCCCCGTGATGTTCACGATCCAATTTGATATCTGCTCTATCAACTTTCGATGTTCTTTTATGCGCCTACCATGGTGATCACGGCTGGCGGGGAATCAGGGTTCCAGGCCAGAGAGGGAGCGTGAGAAAGAGAGACCACATCCAAGGGAGGATTCATTTTTCAAATTTAAATTTATAGAGTTGAAATATGAGAGAAATGATTAAAGTGTAAAAGTGTGACAACTTTTCAAAGTTTAAGCATTGAATGAAAGGATGTGGCGGGCATTAATTTCTGAATAATATATTAAATTTTATTCCATGTCACTTGTGCATAACAGGTGTTTATTCACATCTAAAATTGTATAATGTCAACCCAAGAATGTAAAAGAAAAATTATTTAAATTTATTAAGCTGTTAACTAGGTAGAGGAGGGGTATATTACACCCCAAAATTTGTGAATTTCACCCAAAAAAAGTAACTGACAAATATATATTTTTTTAAACCTGTCTATTAGGTATAGTAGTGGTACATCACACCCAAGAATTGGTGATTTTCATCGGAAAATGTAACTGACTATTTATTTATTTTTTTAACCTGTCTACTAGGTATAGCAGTGGTACATCACACCCAAAAACTGGTGAATTTCACCAGAATATATAACTGACATTTTTTTTTTGTTTAACCTGTCTACTAGGTATAGCAGTGGTACTTTACACCCCAAAATTTGTTAATTTCACCAGAAAATGTAATTGAGAATTTTTTTTATTTTTTTTACCGGTCTACTAGCTATAGCAGTGGTGAATTTTACCCTAAAATGTAAATGACAATTTATTTATTTTTCAACCGGCCTACTAGGTATAGCAGTGGTACTATACACCTGAAAATTTGTTAATTTCACCAGGAAATGTCACTGACAATTTTTATTTTATTTTTTTTTACCGGTCTACTAGGTATAGCAGTGGTACTATACACACCAAAATTGGTGAATTTCACCTGAAAATGTAAATGACAATTATAATTTTTTTACCGGCCTACTAGGTATAACAGTGGTACTATACACCCCAAAATTTGAGAATCTCACCCGAAAATGTAAATGACAATTTTTTTTTTAACCAGCCTGCTAGGTATAGCAGTGGTTCTATCTACCCACAAATTGGTGGATCTCACCCGAAAATGTAAATGATAATTTATTTATTTTTATACTGGCCTACTTGGTATAGCAGTGGTACTATACACCCAAAAATTGGTGGATCTCACCCGAAAATGTAAATGATAATTTATTTATTTTTATACCGGCCTACTTGGTATAGCAGTGGTACTATACACCCAAAAATTTGTGAATTTCACTAGAAAATGTAAATGACAAAGTAGTGAAATGATATAAAATAAAATACGTGCAAATAAAAAAAATTGATTTATGAGGTGGAGTTCCATATGGAGTAGGAGTTTGAGGAGGCGGTGGACGCAGCAGTGTAGGTGGAAGCGGCGGTGGAGGAGGACGAGGTAGCCAACACAGGTTTTAATTTTTTATTTTTTTTTATATTTTGTGAAATATCCAAAATACAAGAATGAGCAATTGCTTTGCAGTATAACAATGGCTGGTTAGTGCTGGTATACATGTCTATTCTGCACAAGGTACAGACAAGTCCTGAGGGATCCATGCCTGGTTCATTTTAATGAACGTGAGCTTGTCCACATTGACTGTGGACGGGCGGCTGCACTTGTCTGTGATGACGCCCCCTGCCATGCTAAACACACGTTCAGATAATACACTAGCTGCAGGGTAGGCCAGCACCTCCAAGGCATAAAGGGCAAGCTCAGGCCATGTGCACAATTTGGAGACCTAGAAGTTAAAGGGGGCAGACCCGTCATTTAGTACGTGTAGGCGTGTGCACACATACTGCTCCACCATGTTGGTGAAATGCTGCCTCCTGCTAAGACGTTCTGCAGCCAGCCAGAACCGCAGGGGCAATACGTGAGGTGCACGGTGGGCCGATGAGGGGCCAAATGATAACACAGTTCATCGGTTTACTCATGGTTAGCAGAAAGCCTCCCTGGGCCAGCAGTACAGCGGTAGGGAAGCACCAGCCTAGATGGAGGTTGAGGTGCCCTTGATGGCAGTGGTGTTTAGGGTGCTTGTGGCGCCTGGGTCCCTTGGTGTTATTTGTCATGACGCCAGTACCATTAATGGTGGTACAACTGGTCAAAGAAGTGTTGAAGAATGAAGTAGACAGTGGTAGGATACAACTCACAACTTTTGCTAAGGTTGGTTCCAGTTGCGGCATATACATCCAGACAGAATACAGTCTTTTCCAATTTAGAGGAATTCTGTTGATCCTGTGTTAATAGGTTTGGCTGGGTTTAACTTAGCTTGAAGGTCCTTTTTAAACCAGTAGAACTTGGTAAGGTTGCCTGTAATACTTATTGGTATGCTTAGTCCTATTATTCCTGTTTCTCCCAAGCCCTTAAACAGGTAGCTAATCTGTATTCTTCAATGTATGGTGAGGCTGCCTGTAGCTAGATTGTCCTCCACAATGTGCAAAGGTGCCCATTAAGCCTTTAGTAGTGGCTGTTATCACCGATGACAGCTTGGTTTTCTTCCAGGGACGCAAACACTAACCTCTGGTTTTAGGATGTAGGAACTAAGAGGATCACAGGAGGAAAACGCTCTCCTGCGCCTCATACCTTGGCTCTACCTCATTTCTGCAGCTGGCTTCACCCACTACTCTGTGGTGTGTAGCTCAGCTTAACAACATGTCTACTACTCTCTTCTCCTCTCTCTATACTCTCTACTCCCTTACACTAGGCCTGACTTAAGTATATATATGACCTAAGCGCTATCCACATCTAGTGGTGGGATGTATAAATTACACCAGACCAGCCTATGAACAGGGATACAACAGGTGTTGCAATACAAGATGACATGCAATATGATAATGCCATTTCACAGTAATTTTGCAGTTCCCACGTGTCCTGAGTGGGACGCTGCAGTTCCATATTAGCTGGTGGTGCTGGTGCTGGTTGTTGTGGCGTGCTGACAAAGCTTTTCCACATTTCAGCCATGCTAACCCTGCCTTCTGAGGTGCTGGCGGTGCCCCAGCTGCGTTTGCGACCTCTTCCTCATTCTCTGCCTACTCCTTGTGCTTCCACTGTGCCTCCGCTGTCAGGTGGGAATGCCACCAGCAGCACGTCTACCAGTGTGCGCCTGTACTCGCGCATCTTACGATCACGCTCCAGTGAGGGAATTAAGGATGGTATGTTGTCCTTGTAACGGGGATCCAGCAGCTTGGCCACCCAGTAATCAGTACAAGTTAGAAAGTGGGCAACTCGGCGGTCGTTGCGGAGACACTGCAGCATATAATCGCTCATGTGTGCCAGGCTGCCCAGAGGCAACGAAAAGCTGTCCTCTGTGGGAGGTGTATTGTCTGTGTCCTCTGTATCCCTCCATCCATGCACCAGTGATGGCCATGAGCTGGTCTGGGTGCCACCCTGCTGTGAACATGGTTTCTCCTCCTCCTCATTCTTCACCTTGTCATCCTCCAGAACTGTGCCCTGGCTGTACAATTTTGTACCTTGGGTTTGTGGGTGCAGGATCCCACCCTAGGAGCCACTTGGGAATGACTGGCTGGAAACCCTACGAAATGATCCCTCTTCCTCCTCCTCCTCCTCCTGTGCAACATCCTCTTCCATCATCGCCAGGAGCGTTTTTTTCAAGGAGGCATAGAAGCGACTCACCCGTGCATGCTGCAGCTGAAACTCCACTATCACCTGCTGCTTGCACAGTCTGGCCAGCATGTGCAAGGTGGAGTTCCATCATGTGGGCACGTCGTATATGAGGCGGTGAGTGGGAAGGCCGAAGTTACACTGCAGTGCTGACAGGCGAGCAGCAGCAGGGTGAGAACACCAAAAGCGAGCACAGACGGCCCGCACTTTATGCAGCAGCTCTGACATATCGGGGTAATTTTTAAGCAATCTCTGCTCCACCAAATTCAGCACATGCGCCAGGCAAGGTAGGTGCGTCAAACCAGCTAGTCCCAGAGCTGCTACGAGATTTCGCCCATTATCGCACACCATCAGGCTGGGCTTCAGGCTGACTGGAACAAACCACTCATCGGTCGGTTGTTCAAGGCCCGTCCACAGCTCCTGCGCGGTGTGGGGTTTGTCCCCCAAACAGATACGTTTTAAAACTGCCTGCTGTCATTTACCCCTGGCTGTTCTGAAAGGTCGCATGACCTTGATTCCATGTGGGGTCGAGGACTTCATCGTCCTCCACATCATCTTCCACCCAGTCTTCACCCCTACATTCCTTGTCGGTCTGCACACTTTCAAAGCCCAAGCAGTTGGCACCTGTGTTTCGTCATCATCCGAGACGTGCTGCGATGGTCCTCCCATGTACTCATCTTGAAACATAAGTGGTTGGGCATCGGTGCACTCAATCTCTTCCACTTCTGGGGCAGGGATAGGTGGATGGCCCTGGAAAACCCTGCTAACAGAGTCATCAAAAAGCAGAAGAGACTGCTGCATGACTTGGGTCTCAGACTGCTTGGCTGATTTGCAAGGGGGTGAGGTGAAAGACTGATGGACATCAGCTGCAGGTGCCAACTGTGGTCTTTCAGTAGGAGACTAGGTGGGAGACAATGTGAAGGAACTGTATCCACTGTCAGCAACCCAATCTACTAAAGCCTGTACTTGTTCAGGCCTCACCATTCGTAGAGCAGACTTAGGCCCTACCAAATACCGTTGCAGGTTCTGTCGTATACTCGCACCCGAGGAAGGTGTTTCAATTGAGTGTGTAGCTGCACAGATTGACCACGTCCTCTCCCTGCAAAAGGAGCTCCACCAGAAGCACCACGACCTGGGCCATGTCCCTTATTTGACTCTCTCCTCATATTTTTCGAATTTAGGATCTTGCCCTAAATGGGTGTTTAATTAATAGTAGAATAAAACGACAGCATGTAAAGGGGGTATCTCACACTGACTGAACCAGACTAAACCTCAATTAAAGATTTTTTTTGCCCAAAATGGCTGTATTTCAAATGCCTGAATCAAACCCCTGTATGTAGAGGGTGTATCTCACAGGGCCTGAACCATTGTAGGCCTGAATTATATATTTCTTTGCCCAAAATGGCTATATTTGAAATGGCTGTATTTCAAATGCCAGAATCAAACAAATATATTAAAGGGAACCTGTCACCAGTATTTTGGGTATAGAGCTGAGGACATGGGTTGCTAGATGGCCACTAGCACATCCACAATATCCAGTTCCCATAGCTCTGTGTGCTTTAATTGTGTAAAAAAAACATATGCAAATTAACATAAAAGAGTCATATCTTACTTGTGTGACCAGAAAAGAGTCAAATTGGTTTTTATACACGATAAAGTCAAATCGGTTTTTATACACGATAAAAGCACACAGAGCTATGGGGACTGGATATTGCGGATGAGCTAGCGGCCATCTAGCAACCCATGTCCTCAGCTCTATACCCAAAATCCTGGTGACAGGTTCCCTTTAAGAGGGTGTATCTCACACGGCCTGAACCAGTGTTGGCCTAAATTAAATATTTCTTTGCCCCAAATGGCTGTATTTCAAATGGCTGCATATCAAATGCCTGAATCAAACTCCTGTATGTAGAGAGTGTGTCTCACACAGTCTGAACCTTTGTAGGCCTGAATTAAAGATTTGTTTGCCCAAAATGGCTGTATTTCAAATGCCTGAATCAAACCCTTGCATGTAGAAGGTGTATCTCATAGGGCCTGAACCAGTGTAGGCAAAAATTAAAGATTTCTTTTCCCAAAATGGCTGTATTTCAAATGGCTGTATTTCAACTGCCTGAATCCAAACCCTGTATTTAGAGGTTGTATCTCACATGGTCTTAACCAGTGTAGGCCTAAATTAAAGATTTTTTTGCCCACAATGACTGTATTTCAAATGCTTGATTGAATCAAAGCCCTGTATGTAGAGGGTGTATCTCACACAGCCTGAATTATTGTAGGCCTGAATTAAATATTTATTTGCCGAAAATGGCTGTATTTCAAATGGCTGTATTTCAAATGCCTGAATCAAATCCCTGTATGTAGAGGGTGTATCTCACATGGTCTGAACCAGTGTAGGCCTGAATTACAGATTTCTTTGCCCAAAATATCTCTATTTCAAATCCCTGAATCAAACGCCTGTATGTAGAGAGTGTATCTCACACAGCCTAAATCAGAGTAGGCCTGAATTAAATATTTATTTGCACAAAATGGCTGAATTTCTAATTGCTCTATTTCAAATGCCTGAATCAAACCCCTGTATGTAGAGGGTGTATCACTCAGGGCCTGAACCAGTGTAGGCAAAAATTAAAGATTTCTTTCCCCAAAATGGCTGTATTTCAAATGCCTGAATTAAACCCCTGGATGTAGAGGATGTATCTCACACAGCCTGAACCAGTGTAGGTCTGAATTCAATATTGGTGCACCAAATGGCGATATTTCAAATCTCTGAATTTAACCCAAATGTATTAAGGGTGTATCTCACAATGACATCTGCATTAAAGGCTGCCAACAATTTTTTTTTTTTCCCAAACAAGTGTTTGTTTAACAACTGAATTTGACAGCAGTATATAAGCCTGTAATTTCACACATGCTGATGCTGAAAGGCCTGAAAATAGTGTTTTATTTTGGCAAAAAAGTGTGTTTTTAAAACCCCAGAAAATGATGGGTGTATTTCTAGCTTAAATTGCACACTGACTAATCCAGATGTTGTAGATTGCCCAAAAAGTTTTTTTTTGGTAACAGAATACGAAATCTGTATATATTAAACTTGAATTTAACACTTGCAGATCAGGAAAATAGTGTTTTTGGGCAAAAAAAGTGTGTTTTTAAAACCCCAGAAAATGATAGGTGTATTTCTACCTTAAATTGCACACTGACTAAGGCTACTTTCACACTAGCGTTCGGCTGTCCGCTCGTGAGCTCCGTTTGAAGGGGCTCACGAGCGGACCCGAACGCTTCCGTCCAGCCCTGATGCAGTCTGAATGGATGCGGATCCGCTCAGACTGCATCAGTCTGGCGGCGTTCAGCCTCCGCTCCGCTCGCCTCCGCACGGACAGGCGGACAGCTGAACGCTGCTTGCAGCGTTCGGGTGTCCGCCTGGCCATGCGGAGGCGTGCGGATCCGTCCAGACTTACAATGTAAGTCAATGGGGACGGATCCATTTGAAGATGCCACAATATGGCTCAATCTTCAAGCGGATCCGTCCCCCTTTGACTTTACATTGAAAGTCTGGACGGATCCGTCCGAGGCTATTTTCACACTTAGCTTTTATATGCCAATATAATGCAGACGGATCCGTTCTGAACGGAGCCTCCGTCTGCATTATTATGATCGGATCCGTTCAGAACGGATCCGATCGAACGCTAGTGTGAAAGTAGCCTAATCCAGATGTTGTAGATTGCCCAAAAAATTGTGGTTTGCAATGTCACAAAAGCTCAGATGCAGTGCTGGTGCACTGAGCTTGCATAAAATGGTTGCCGCCGCCGCCGCCCACCTAACTAACAGAATTATAAAAGTTATTATTTTTTTGGTCAATGGGATCAGGGCAAGGTAAAACGATTGTGCCCTGCACCCACACAACTATTTCTATGTAGATCGCTGAGTTAGATTCTCTCCTATTCTCTCCCTGAAATCACAAGTCCAGCAGCATCCTCTCCCTACACTTGTAACAGCAGAGTGACGTGCAGCGCTATGTGACTCAAGCTTATGGGTCACATGCTGCTCTGGCCAATCACAGCCATGCCATTAGTAGGCATGGCTGTGATGGCTTCTAAAGTCAGACAGTTAACAGCTTGTTGATCAGCTGCTCTGCAGCCTTTCAAAAAGAGCCAAGAAAGTGCCGAACACCGAACCCGAACCCAAACTTTTACTGAAATGTTCGGGTTCGGGTCCGGGGTCCAAAAATCCTAAAGTTTGGTAATAACCCGAACTTTACAATTTTGGTTCGCTCAACCCTAGTTGTGGTCTGTTTTTTTTCCCCACTAATAAACAAGGTAGCTGGATATCCTATCTGTTAGCAAACAAATTACAATACCCAATCCCTATGGTGAACAGCATTGAGCAGGTTACCCGCACCTGTCAGTAAAGCATAGACACAGGGCGATCCCTTCAGTGTGGTGAGAGTGCAGCCCTTGACATCTAAGGCCATCACAGAACTGTTGCTGAATGACACTTGTCCTTTGAAGATCTTGAACTTCGACCACCTGGGGTCAAATTACTACTTAGCACGGACGATTCTCATTGGTTTTCGGAATGAACCACACAAATCGCTTCACCAACTCGCCCCAAATTGATACGTTCATTTAGCAAAAAAAATATTATCAAAACCATTTATGGTTGGAACTATGACGGTATTACCAAACAAATCGCTCCACTGGTCATTGGGCTTGCTGCACATCCCAGCGGGACCATTTTTAAATGCATCAGAGCGCCCCATGCGCATGGATGACGTGCCATACGATCACGTCATCCATGCGCTTGGGGCGCCCTGACGTCACTCTGGAGCGCCCGGGAGCCGCACGGACGGTAAGTATACTGCTCCCCAGCTCCCCACTACACTTTACCATGGCTGTCAGGACTTTAGCGTCCCGGCAGCCATGGTAACCATTCAGAAAAAGCTAAACGTCGGATCCGGCAATGCGCCGAAACAACGTTTAGCTTAAGGCCGGATCAATGCCTTTCAATGGGCATTCATTCTGGATCCGGCCTTGCGGCAAGTCTTCAGGATTTTTGGCCGGAGCAAAAAGCGCAGCATGCTGCAGTATTTTCTCCGGCCAAAAAACGTTCCGGTCCGGAACTGAAGACATCCTGATGCATCCTGAACGGATTTCTCTCCCTTCAGAATGCATTAGGATAAAACTGATCAGGATTCTTCCGGCATAGAGCCCCGACGACAGAACTCTATGCAGGAAGAAAAGAACGCAAGTGTGAAAGAGCCCTAAGGGCCAAACTGCATGAAAAACACAGCATATGTACCAACATAAGACCAACAAGGTCACCAATATCAAAACAATATATCATGTAGATATTGGAACTGCTGGATATATAAAAAAAAGGGGTTATGCAATGATTAATGCATAAATGAAAATCAGACATCATATAGTCCATGATAATCTCTTTCTAACAAAGATAGAACCAGCCCTGTACCTAACATGGATCCAGAAATCTTGACATTCATTGCTCCAGTTGTTCTGCTAGATTAGCATCAGCCTGGCAGCTCAGGGAACATGTCCTTTCTGCATTCTCCTTATAATTGCACAGCTTCTAACAGTAGATATGTCTGGTGGCAGATGAAGGTGGTATAATGCTACCATGTTTCCCCAAAAATAAGACATCCCCGAAAATAAGACCTACTTCCAGTTTTGCCTCTTGCTGTAAAATAAGGCATCCCCATGAAAATAAGACCTCCCCAATAATAAGGCCTCCCCGATGATAAGGCCCCCCCCCCAGAATATAAGGCCCCCGAAGCTACCGTAAGGTGTCTGACTCCTCTGGACCGTAGCGGTGGGCGCCGGCACGCAGCTCACTGGTTGGTCTCTTTAAATCAGAGAGCCTGCACCGGCGCCAGGATAAGCTGCCGCCTGCTGGTCGCTCTGCCCTGACGGAGTCTGGCTTGTTCACAATTAGACAGTGAGTCGCGCGGGGCAGGAGTCGGGCACATTGTATGGAATCTGGCCGACACGTACACACAGGGATGACTGAGGTAGGGGAGGGGTAAATGTCTGATAAAGTGGTGGGGGATGTCTGGTGAAGGTGGGAGGGGGGGGAGACTAAATAATCCACTGTCCACTGGCACAGGGGAGGGGGTCACTTAAAATGACACAGGGGGATCAGAGGGGGAATCAAAATGACACAGGAGGATCAGAAGGGGGTACTAAAATGGTAATCTTATTCTCCTGTGCCATTTTAATTCCCCCTTCTGATCCCCCTGTGTAATGGAAAAATAAGACATCCCTGAAAATACACTGTCTTATTTTTGGGAAAACATGGTAGTTTGAAAAAGGTTGTTAGCCACCAATCATCAGATGTTGATGACCTATCCTGAGGCTCTGTGAAGTGCATTTGTATCTGCTGCCATAAAGCACATACACTCTGCTGCACAGTCCACCCATACAATACAGGAAGAAAATATGTTTCTCTAATATGGCCTCTCCCAAAGAAGTTTAAAAAAATAAATAGCTACATTTAAAAATTATTAATGTAACTATAACACAAACACAGGAGATTCCCTTTAAAGGAAACCTGTCATCAACTTTATGCTGCCCATACTAATGGCAGCATAAAGTAGAGACAGGCGAGTTGATTTCAGCGGTCTGACATTAAAGATGGCCTTGCGGTTCGCCCGGCGGTCGTTTTTTTCTGCAAACTTTGCTTGTTCGCGATTCGCAGAACATGCAAACATATGGCGATATTTTTTTGCATAGCGCCGAAATTTGACCCATGACAGGACAGCCAATTGAGACGTTTTAGCATATGGATACACCACCAACCCTATAACAGAACAAGATCTGGCAGCCATTTTACATTATGTGTTTTGCTAGTGTAGGAAGAGATTGCATGTTGGAGCAGGGACAGTTAGGGACACCAAACGCTAGCTAACAGGGCCGCAAAAGTGCTTTTAAGGACTGGTATAGATGTGCTAATGATAGGTGTTATATAGAGGGGTGTAATATACTTATAATATACTTTCTAACATAGAAATTATATTATAGCATATTTGTATTGTGCAGCAGTTGTGTGCAGTTCTGCTGCAATACCGCAGGTGAATAGAGGGACAAACACTATTGGAGTAACTAATTGCAACGGGTGTGATATACCTGTTGTCACCAAAAAAAACTGCTTGAGGGCTGCGATATACCTTCATCCACAACATCCTGATTGAGGGGTGCTATATACCTGTTTCCGCCATATACTGATTGAGGGGTGCTATATACCAGTTTCTGCCAAATACTGATTGAGGGGTGCTATATGCCTTCTTCCACAAAATACTGATTGAGGGGTGCTATTGCTACATACCTTCTTCAACCAAATACTGATTGAGGTCTGCGATACACCTGCTTCCACAAAATACTGATTGAGGGGTGCCATATACCTGTTTCTGCCAAATACTGATTGAGGGGTGTTATATACCTGTTTCTGCCAAATACTGATTGAGGGGTGCTATATACCTGCTTCCACAAAATACTTATTGAGGGGTGCCATATACCTGTTTCTGCCAAATACTGATTGAGGGGTGTTATATACCTGTTTCTGACAAATACTGATTGAGGGGTGTTATATACCTGTTTCTGACAAATACTGATTGAGGAGTGCCATATACCTTCTTTCACAAAATACTGATTGAGGGGTGATATTGCTATATACCTTCTTCCACCAAATACTGAATGAGGGCTACGATACACCTACTTCCACAAAATACTGATTGAGGGGTGCCATATACCTATTTCCCCCAAATACTGATTGAGAGGTGCTATATACCTGTTTCCGCCAAATACTGATTGAGGGCTGCGATATACCTTCTACCACAAATATTGCTCTTCTCTACGAACATCGGCAGAGGGTCATTTAGAAAATCACAGGCAGAGGGGTCAGGCAGATGCACCAGGCAGAAGCCTAAGTGGGAAGTTGGAGAAGGCATGTGCGATAACTTCAAAGGGCGCACTAGAGTTGGTTGAATTGGTCACTCAGCCTTCCGCTTCTGCACCCTCCTCATCCTCTGTATCTGCACCCTTCTCACTCTCTGCTGTGTGCACCCCCAAAGACACCACCACCACCATCATTGCCCCTCCACTCGAGTCAGAGGAATTATTTTCCCATCCATTCCCAGACCTTACCGATGTGCAGCCATTCTTGTCATCAGATGAGGAGGTAGCAACAGCGGCCACCCAGCGGTGTGACAACAGCACCCAGATCAGCCCAAGGAGGGTGGTCCCCGCTGTTGCTGCCTACTCTGAGATCTCTAATGTCAGTGGTAGTGAAGGTGACAATGATGACGTGTCGATGGACGTCATGGGGGTGCCCACAAGATAGGAAGAGGAAGGGAGTTCAGAGGGAGAGATGGAGCAGCAGATAAGGAGGAGAAGGAGGAGAAGCAGGCATAACTTGCAGTGCACAGGAGGCAAAATCAGACTGCAAATGTATCTGGAGCGAGCCATCCACCAAGCACGGTCACATCTTGCGCTCCCATGACGCTGGCACATGGCTCCGCAGTGAGGGCTTTTTTTAACGTGTCAGCTGCTGATAATAGTGTTGCTATCTGCAGCCTGTGCAGTCAACGCATATGTCGCGGTAAGCCCAGCACTCACCTAGGGACGACCGCCTTAAAAGGCACCTGGCCTCCCATCACTGAGCCCAGAACCCACAAAGCCACCCTCCCGGGGCTACACATCCTGCCTCTTTTCCTTCTCCTCTCTCCTCCCATTTGTACTCCACTACACCTTCCACCGCACCGTCATCGCATTCATCTAGCACAAGGCAGGATTCTATGGGCCAAATGTTTGAGCGTAAAAAAAAATTATGATGCTGGATAATCCTCTTGCACAATGGCTGACCGCTGGCTTGTCGGAACTGCTAGCCTGCCAACTACTGCCATATAAATTGTTGGATTCGGAGGCCTTTAGAAAATTTGTGGCCATTAGCACAGCACAATGGAAGGTCCCCGGAAGGAAATATTTCTCCTAGAAGGGCATCCCTGAACTATATGGCCACGTTTAGCGGCAAGTTAATATTTCTCTGGCACAAAGTGTCGGTGCCAAGATACATCTGACCACAGACACGTGCTCTAGCAAACACGGACAGGGAAGGTACATAACTTTTACTGCCCACTGAGTGAACCTTCTGACGGCAGTCAAGCATGTAACCCGTGGCACCCGTGTGGATTTGGTGTTACCACCACGGATTGCATGCAGGCCTGCCTTTTCTTCTCCTCCTCCTACTCCATCCTCCGTCTCCTCCTCGGCTGACCCCTCATTTTACACTGCTACCGCCTCTTCCGCTGCATCCCCCAAGCTCCCCAGAACCTATTTGACGTGCCAGGTGAGACGTTGCATGTTCTGCTGCGGCTGTTGTGCCTGGAAGCCAAGAGCCACAACGGTCCAGCACTGCTTTCAGATCTGCGGTCACAGGCCGATCAGTGGCTAACCCTGCTCAATTTGACAGTTGGTAAAGTGGTGTGTGACAACGGTGCCAATTTGCTGAGCGTGCTGAAACAGTGCAAAATGACACACGTCCTGAACTTAGTCGTGCAGCAATTCATTGCCAAATACCCCTTATGCCTTCTTTCTGGAGCATGCATTGTGTTGTGTCATTGATCAAGCTGTCGAGGAGCAGGAGCTGAAAGATGAGGAAGTTGCAACACTGAATGACAACCCAGGGGGGCTGCTCCATCTGAGTGAAAGTCAGCAGGAGTCTGAAGAGGAGTCAGAGGAGGATGGTGGCTGGAGGGAGGAGGAGGAGGAGCAAGAAGAGCAGCCTTTAAACTTTTTGGGAATCCCTGGTATTGTCAGTGGCTGTGGGAAGAAGACCGAGGGTGACATTGTCCTGGGCGATGAGCAGGAGCCAAGGTGCTCCACCGCTTCCAATTTAGTGCAAATGGGGGCTTTCATGCTCCAGTGTTTAAAGCGGGATCCCCGTATAAAAAGCATAAAGGTCAAGGACCTGTACTGAGTGGCAACGTACTTAGACCCCCGGTACAAACACAAAATGGCGGACATGTTACCAGCATCACAGAGGACTGTCAGAATGCAGAATTTTCAGGCTTTGCTGTGAGAGATGCTGCATTCTGCTGTTGCGTGCACTCGCAGAGGAATACCAATCCTACCGCACCTGCAAAAAGAGGGCGGTTTGAAGATGTGTTGGTCACTTCGGATATGAGATCATTCTTGCAAACAACCCATTGACAACCGCCCTTCAGATCTAGCCTCAGGGAACGCCTAGACCGACAGGTGCCGGACCATATTGGGTTAACAGCCAATGTGGACGCTCTGAGAAGCGAGGAAACCCTTGACCACTGCGTGTGCAGGCTTGACCTGTGGCCAGAACTGGCACAATTTGCCATGGAACTTTTGGCTTGCCCCTCTTCAAGTGTCCTGTCCGAAAGGACGTTCAGCGTAGCAGGGGGATCGTTACCGATAAGTGCACTCGCCTAGCTCACGACAGTGTGGACTACCTCACATTTTTAAAAATGAATGAGGCATTGATCTCGGAGGAATTCAACACAAGTGATGACCACGTGTAATTGAATTTCCTCATGTCAGCCCACACATATCTGCCACCACGCTAAACAAAGAATGGTCCTTGCCTTATGTATATACAGCAGCATAAAGGCCTTTTATGTCAGGTGACTGCCTAATTTTTGGGGCCTATACTGACAGACAGTTATATATTTATCCTGTGATCACCTAATATACCTCCATCCACAGAATCCAAAGTTCTTTGCTGTCAGGAGAATTCCTATTGCCTAATTATAGGAGTCTGTACTGTCCGACAGTTAAATTTTTATCCTGTGACTGCCTAATGTACCTCCAGCCACAGAATCCAAAGTTCTTTGCTGTCAGATGAATGCCTATTGGCTAATTTGTGGGGCCTGTACTGGCCGACAGGTACATATTTATCCTGTGAACGCCTAATATACCTCCAGCCACAGACTCCAAAGTTATTTGCTGTCAGGTGAATTCCTATCGCCTAATTTTTGGGGCCTGTACTGGCCGACAGTTACATTTTTATCCTGTGACAGCCTAATGTACCTCCAGCCACAGAATCCAAAGTTCTTTGCTGTCAGGTGAATGCCTATTGGCTAATTTTTGGGGCCTGTACTGGCCGACAGTTAAATTTTTATCCTGTGACCGCCTAATGTACCTCCAGCCACAGAATCCAAAGTTCTTTGCTGTCAGGTGAATGCCTATTGGCTAATCTTTGGGGCCTCTACTGGCCGACAGTTACATTTTTATCCTGTGAACGCCTAATATACCTCCAGCCACAGACTCCAAAGTTATTTGCTGTCAGGTGAATTCATATTGCCTAATTTTTGGGGCCTGTACTGGCCGACAGTTACATTTTTATCCTGTGACTGCCTAATGTACCTCCAGCCACAGAATCCAAAGTTCTTTGCTGTCAGGTGAATGCCTATTGGCTAATCTTTGGGGCCTGTACTGGCCGACAGTTACATTTTTATTCTGTGACAGCCTAATGTACCTTCAGCCACAGAATCCAAAGTTCTTTGCTGTCAGGTGAATGCCTATTGGCTAATTTTTAGAGCCTGTAATGGCCGACAGTTACATATTTATCCTGTGAACGCCTAATGTACCTCCAGCCACAGACTCCAAAGTTATTTGCTGTCAGGTGAATTCATATTGCCTAATTTTTGGGGCCTGTACTGGCCGACAGTTAAATTTTTATCCTGTGACCACCTAATGTACCTCCAGCCACAGAATCCAAAGTTATTTGCTGTCAGGTGAATGCCTATTGGCTAATTTTTGGGGCCTGTACTGGCCAACGGTTACATATTTATCCTGTGACCGCCTAATGTACCTCCAGCCACAGAATCCAAAGTTCTTTGCTGTCAGGTGAATGCCTATTGCCTAATTTTTGGGGCATGGACTGGCCGACAGTTACATTTTTTTTATCTCTAGCCACATAATCACATCCCTGTCTCACTCCTCTGTCTCTCATTATGGTGGCGTATGAAACGCATTCACCATAAGGACCTTCTAATGTCACAGGGTCATGTGACTGTAACCCCCACCCCGTATTGTGCCCCCTTATACCCTGCATTGTGCCCTCTTACTACACCCTGTGCAGTGCACCTAGTCATTCTCTGTACTGTGCCCTCTTATACCCTTTTATCGGGTCACGGTATGGCAGTGTTATCCGGTCACTGTACAGAGGTGTCATCCGGTCAATGTATGGCGGTGGTATCCAATAACTGGATGGCCATAACTGTATCCCTTTCCCTGCCCACGCCATTCTATTTTAGACCTGGCCTAAATGACCACCTAATTGCATTATTATTTGGGGGTAGGGATAATATCTTTATATTATATATAGAGTTGAGCGAACACCTGGATGTTCGGGTTCGAGAAGTTCGGCCGAACATCCCGGAAATGTTCGGGTTCGGGATCCGAACCCGATCCGAACTTCGTCCCGAACCCGAACCCCATTGAAGTCAATGGGGACCCGAACTTTTCGGCACTAAAACGGCTGTAAAACAGCCCAGGAAAGGGCTAGAGGGCTGCAAAAGGCAGCAACATGTAGGTAAATCCCCTGCAAACAAATGTGGATAGGGAAATTAATTAAAATAAAAATTAAATAAATAAAAATTAACCAAAATCAATTGGAGAGAGGTTCCATAGCAGAGAATCTGGCTTCCCGTCACCCACCACTGGAACAGTCCATTCTCAGATATTTAGGCCCCGGCACCCAGGCAGAGGAGAGAGGTCCCGTAACAGACAATCTGGCTTCATGTCAGCAGAGAATCAGTCTTCATGTCATAGCAGAGAATCAGGCTTCACGTCACCCACCACTGTAAGAGTCCATTTTCATAAATTTAGGCCCAGCACCCAGGCAGAGGAGAGAGGTCCCGTAACAGACAATCTGGCTTCATGTCAGCAGAGAATCAGTCTTCATATCATAGCAGAGAATCAGGCTTCACGTCACCCACCACTGTAACAGTCCATTTTCATAAATTTAGGCCCAGCACCCAGGCAGAGGAGAGAGGTCCCGTAACAGACAATCTGGCTTCATGTCAGGAGAGAATCAGTCTTCATGTCATAGCAGAGAATCAGGCTTCACGTCACCCACCACTGCAACAGTCCATTTTCATAAATTTAGGCCCAGCACCCAGGCAGAGGAGAGAGGTCCCGTAACAGACAATCTGGCTTCATGTCAGCAGAGAATTAGTCTGCATGTCATAGCAGAGAATCAGGCTTCACGTCAGCCACCAATGCAACAGTCCATTGTCAGATATTTAGGCCCAGCACCCAGGCAGAGGAGAGAGGTCCCGTAACAGAGGATCTGGCTTCATGTCACCAGAGAATCAGTCTGCATGTCATAGCAGAGAATCAGGCTTCACGTCACCCACCACTGCAACAGTCCATTTTCATAAATTTAGGCCCAGCACCCAGGCAGAGGAGAGAGGTCCCGTAACAGAGGATCTGGCTTCATGTCACCAGAGAATCAGTCTGCATGTCATAGCAGAGAATCAGGCTTCACGTCAGCCACCACTGCAACAATCCATTGGCATATATTTAGGCCTAGCACACAGGCAGAGGAGAGAGGTCCCGTAACAGACAATCTGGCTTCATGTCAGCAGAGAATCAGTCTTCATATCATAGCAGAGAATCAGGCTTCACGTCAGCCACCAATGCAACAGTCCATTGTCAGATATTTAGGCCCAGCACCCAGGCAGAGGAGAGAGGTCCCGTAACAGAGGATCTGGCTTCATGTCAGCAGAGAATCAGTCTTCATGTCATAGCAGAGAATCAGGCTTCACGTCACCCACCACTGTAAGAGTCCATTTTCATAAATTTAGGCCCAGCACCCAGGCAGAGGAGAGAGGTCCCGTAACAGACGATCTGGCTTCATGTCAGCAGAGAATCAGTCTGCATGTCATAGCAGAGAATGAGGCTTCACGTCACCCACCACTGCAACAGTCCATTTTCATAAATTTAGGCCCAGCACCCAGGCAGAGGAGAGAGGTCCCGTAACAGAGGATCTGGCTTCATGTCACCAGAGAATCAGTCTGCATGTCATAGCAGAGAATCAGGCTTCACGTCACCCACCACTGCAACAGTCCATTGTCATAAATTCAGGCCCAGCACCCAGGCAGAGGAGAGAGGTCCCGTAACAGACAATCTGGCTTCATGTCACCAGAGAATCAGTCTGCATGTCATAGCAGAGAATGAGGCTTCACGTCAGCCACCACTGCAACAATCCATTGGCATATATTTAGGCCTAGCACACAGGCAGAGGAGAGGTTCATTCAACTTTGGGTAGCCTTGCAATATAATGGTAAAATGAAAATAAAAATAGGATTGAATGAGGAAGTGCCCTGGAGTCCAATAATATATGGTTATGGGGAGGTAGTTAATGTCTAATCTGGACAAGGGACGGACAGGTCCTGTGGGATCCATGCCTGGTTCATTTTTATGAACGTCAGCTTGTCCACATTGGCTGTAGACAGGCGGCTGCGTTTGTCTGTAATGACGCCCCCTGCCGTGCTGAATACACGTTCAGACAAAACGCTGGCTGCCGGGCAGGCCAGCACCTCCAAGGCATAAAAGGCTAGCTCTGGCCACGTGGACAATTTAGAGACCCAGAAGTTGAATGGGGCCGAACCATCAGTCAGTACGTGGAGGGGTGTGCACACGTACTGTTCCACCATGTTAGTGAAATGTTGCCTCCTGCTAACACGTTGCGTATCAGGTGGTGGTGCAGTTAGCTGTGGCGTGTTGACAAAAGTTTTCCACATCTCTGCCATGCTAACCCTGCCCTCAGAGGAGCTGGCCGTGACACAGCTGCCTTGGCGACCTCTTGCTCCTCCTCTGCCTTGGCCTTGGGCTTCCACTTGTTCCCCTGTGACATTTGGGAATGCTCTCAGTAGCGCGTCTACCAACGTGCGCTTGTACTCGCGCATCTTCCTATCACGCTCCAGTGCAGGAAGTAAGGTGGGCACATTGTCTTTGTAGCGTGGATCCAGCAGGGTGGCAACCCAGTAGTCCGCACAGGTTAAAATGTGGGCAACTCTGCTGTCGTTGCGCAGGCACTGCAGCATGTAGTCGCTCATGTGTGCCAGGCTGCCCAGGGGTAAGGACAAGCTGTCCTCTGTGGGAGGCGTATCGTCATCGTCCTGCCTTTCCCCCCAGCCACGCACCAGTGATGGACCCGAGCTGCGTTGGGTGCCACCCCGCTGTGACCATGCTTCATCCTCATCCTCCTCCACCTCCTCCTCATCCTCGTCCTCCTCGTCCTCCAGTAGTGGGCCCTGGCTGGCCACATTTGTACCTGGCCTCTGCTGTTGCCAAAAACCTCCCTCTGAGTCACTTCGAAGAGACTGGCCTGAAAGTGCTAAAAATGACCCCTCTTCCTCCTCCTCCTCCTCCTCCTCCTGGGCCACCTCCTCTTCCATCATCGCCCTAAGTGTTTTCTCAAGGAGACATAGAAGTGGTATTGTAACGCTGATAACGGTGTCATCGCCACTGGCCATGTTGGTGGAGTACTCGAAACAGCGCAACAGGGCACACAGGTCTCGCATGGAGGCCCAGTCATTGGTGGTGAAGTGGTGCTGTTCTGTAGTGCGACTGACCCGTGCGTGCTGCAGCTGAAACTCCACTATGGCCTGCTGCTGCTCGCACAGTCTGTCCAGCATGTGCAAGGTGGAGTTCCACCTGGTGGGCACGTCGCATATGAGGCGGTGAGCGGGAAGGCCGAAGTTACGCTGTAGCGCAGACAGGCGAGCAGCGGCAGGATGTGAACGCCGGAAGCGCGAACAGACGGCCCGCACTTTATGCAGCAGCTCTGACATGTCGGGGTAGTTGTGAATGAACTTCTGCACCACCAAATTCAGCACATGCGCCAAGCAAGGGATGTGCGTCAAATTGGCTAGTCCCAGAGCTGCAACGAGATTTCGCCCATTATCACACACCACCAGGCCGGGCTTGAGGCTCACCGGCAGCAACCACTCGTCGGTCTGTTGTTCAATACCCCGCCACAACTCCTGTGCGGTGTGGGGCCTGTCCCCCAAACATATGAGTTTCAGAATGGCCTGCTGACGTTTACCCCGGGCTGTGCTGAAGTTGGTGGTGAAGGTGTGTGGCTGACTGGATGAGCAGGTGGAAGAAGAGGAGGAGGAAGCCGAGAAGGAGGAGGTGGCAACAGGAGGCAAAGAATGTTGCCCTGCGATCCTTGGCGGCGGAAGGACGTGCGCCAAACAGCTCTCCGCCTGGGGCCCAGCTGCCACTACATTTACCCAGTGTGCAGTTAGGGAGATATAGCGTCCCTGGCCGTGCTTACTGGTCCACGTATCTGTGGTTAGGTGGACCTTGCTACAGATGGCGTTGCGCAGTGCACACTTGATTTTATCGGATACTTGGTTGTGCAGGGAAGGCACGGCTCTCTTGGAGAAGTAGTGCCGGCTGGGAACAACATACTGTGGGACAGCAAGCGACATGAGCTGTTTGAAGCTGTCTGTGTCCACCAGCCTAAATGACAGCATTTCATAGGCCAGTAGTTTAGAAATTCTGGCATTCAGGGCCAGGGATCGAGGGTGGCTAGGTGGGAATTTACGCTTTCTATCAAATGTTTGTGAGATGGAGAGCTGAACGCTGGCGTGTGACATGGTTGAGACGCTTGGTGACGGAGGTGGTGGTGGTGGTGTTGGTGGTACATCCCCTGTTTGCTGGGCGGCAGGTGCCAACGTTCCTCCAGAGGCGGAGGAAGAGGCCGAGGCGGCAGCAGCAGAATAGGCCGAGGCGGCAGCAGCAGAAGAGGTAGCAGGGGGAGCCTGAGTGACTTCCTTGGTTTTAAGGTGTTTACTCCACTGCAGTTCATGCTTTGCATGCAGGTGCCTGGTCATGCAGGTTGTGCTCAGGTTCAGAACGTTAATGCCTCGCTTCAGGCTCTGATGGCACAGCGTGCAAACCACTCGGGTCTTGTCGTCAGCACATTGTTTGAAGAAGTGCCATGCCAGGGAACTCCTTGAAGCTGCCTTTGGGGTGCTCGGTCCCAGATGGCGGCGGTCAGTAGCAGGCGGAGTCTCTTGGCGGCGGGTGTTCTGCTTTTGCCCACTGCTCCCTCTTTTGCTACGCTGTTGGCTCGGTCTCACCACTGCCTCTTCCTCCGAACTGTGAAAGTCAGTGGCACGACCTTCATTCCATGTGGGGTCTAGGACCTCATCGTCCCCTGCATCGTCTTCCACCCAGTCTTGATCCCTGACCTCCTGTTCAGTCTGCACACTGCAGAAAGACGCAGCAGTTGGCACCTGTGTTTCGTCATCATCAGAGACATGCTGAGGTGGTATTCCCATGTCCTCATCATCAGGAAACATAAGTGGTTGTGCGTCAGTGCATTCTATGTCTTTCACCGCTGGGGAAGGGCTAGGTGGATGCCCTTGGGAAACCCTGCCAGCGGAGTCTTCAAACAGCATAAGAGACTGCTGCATAACTTGAGGCTGAGACAGTTTCCCTGGTATGCATGGGGGTGATGTGACAGACTGATGGGGTTGGTTTTCAGGCGCCATCTGTGCGCTTTCTGCAGAAGACTGGGTGGGAGATAATGTGAACGTGCTGGATCCACTGTCGGCCACCCAATTGACTAATGCCTGTACCTGCTCAGGCCTTACCATCCTTAGAACGGCATTGGGCCCCACCATATATCGCTGTAAATTCTGGCGGCTACTGGGACCTGAGGTAGTTGGTACACTAGGACGTGTGGATGTGGCAGAACGGCCACGTCCTCTCCCAGCACCAGAGGGTCCACTAACACCACCACGACCATGTCCACGTCCGCGTCCCTTACTAGATGTTTTTCTCATTGTTATGGTTCACCACAACAACAAATATATTATTTGGCCCAATGTATTGTATTCAAATTCAGCGGGATATAAATTTGAGGCCTAGTATTTAGGCGCTGGGTGACCGGTATGGATTTAGTGACAGAATTAGACTTGGAAATGCACAGAAGCGTGTGTGTGAAGTTATTCTGAATGACCCTATGTGCACCTTGAATATTATATACCCTTTTTGGGATAGATTTCAAATAGCTCTGATATAGCAGGAACCACTAAATTATGAAATTGCTAAATTGGGAATTGTATTTCAACCCAGAACAAAAAATGTGCTTTGACGGACACTAAATATCTTGCCCAGCAACAACAGTACAGCGGTAACGAGAGATTTAGCAGGATATAAATTTGAGGCCTAGTATTTAGGCGCTGGGTGACAGGTATGGGTTTAGTGACAGAATTAGACTTGGAAATACACAGTAGCGGGTGTGTGTGAAGTTATTCTGAATGACCCAATGTGCACCTTGAATATTATATACCCTTTTAGGGATAGATTTCAAATAGCTCTGATATAGCAGAAACCACTAAATTATGAAATTGCTAAATTGGGAATTGTATTTCAACCCAGAACAAAAAATGTGCTTTGACGGACACTAAATATCTTGCCCAGCAACAACAGTACAGCGGTAACGAGAGATTTAGCAGGATATAAATTTGAGGCCTAGTATTTAGGCGCTGGGTGACAGGTATGGGTTTAGTGACAGAATTAGACTTGGAAATACACAGTAGCGGGTGTGTGTGAAGTTATTCTGAATGACCCAATGTGCACCTTGAATATTATATACCCTTTTAGGGATAGATTTCAAATAGCTCTGATATAGCAGAAACCACTAAATTATGAAATTGCTAAATTGGGAATTGTATTTCAACCCAGAACAAAAATGTGCTTTGACGGACACTAAATATCTTGCCCAGCAACAACAGTACAGCGGTAACGAGAGATTTAGCAGGATATAAATTTGAGGCCTAGTATTTAGGCGCTGGGTGACAGGTATGGGTTTAGTGACAGAATTAGACTTGAAAATACACAGTAGCGGGTGTGTGTGAAGTTATTCTGAATGACCCAATGTGCACCTTGAATATTATATACCCTTTTAGGGATAGATTTCAAATAGCTCTGATATAGCAGAAACCACTAAATTATGAAATTGCTAAATTGGGAATTGTACTTCAACCCAGAACAAAAAATGTGCTTTGACGGACACTAAATATCTTTCCAAGCAACAACAGTACAGCGGTAACGAGAGATTTAGCAGGATATAAATTTGAGGCCTAGTATTTAGGCGCTGGGTGACAGGTATGGGTTTAGTGACAGAATTAGACTTGGAAATACACAGTAGCGGGTGTGTGTGAAGTTATTCTGAATGACCCAATGTGCACCTTGAATATTATATACCCTTTTAGGGATAGATTTCAAATAGCTCTGATATAGCAGAAACCACTAAATTATGAAATTGCTAAATTGGGAATTGTACTTCAACCCAGAACAAAAAATGTGCTTTGACGGACACTAAATAACTTTCCCAGCTACAACAGGACAGCGGTAACGAGAGATTTAGCGGGATATAAATTTGAGGCCTAGTATTTAGGCGCTGGGTGACAGGTATGGGTTTAGTGACAGAATTAGACTTGGAAATACACAGTAGCGGGTGTGTGTGAAGTTATTCTGAATGACCCTATGTGCACCTTCAATATGATCTACCCTTTTAGGGATAGATTTCAAATAGCTCTGATATAGCAGAAACCACTAAATTATGAAATTGCTAAATTGGGAATTGTATTTCAACCCAGAAGAAAAAATGTGCTTTGACGGACACTAAATAACTTTCCCAGCTACAACAGGACAGCGGTAACGAGAGATTTAGCAGGATATAAATTTGAGGCCTAGTATTTAGGCGCTGGGTGACAGGTATGGGTTTAGTGACAGAATTAGACTTGAAAATACACAGTAGCGGGTGTGTGTGAAGTTATTCTGAATGACCCAATGTGCACCTTGAATATTATATACCCTTTTAGGGATAGATTTCAAATAGCTCTGATATAGCAGAAACCACTAAATTATGAAATTGCTAAATTGGGAATTGTACTTCAACCCAGAACAAAAAATGTGCTTTGACGGACACTAAATATCTTTCCAAGCAACAACAGTACAGCGGTAACGAGAGATTTAGCAGGATATAAATTTGAGGCCTAGTATTTAGGCGCTGGGTGACAGGTATGGGTTTAGTGACAGAATTAGACTTGGAAATACACAGTAGCGGGTGTGTGTGAAGTTATTCTGAATGACCCAATGTGCACCTTGAATATTATATACCCTTTTAGGGATAGATTTCAAATAGCTCTGATATAGCAGAAACCACTAAATTATGAAATTGCTAAATTGGGAATTGTACTTCAACCCAGAACAAAAAATGTGCTTTGACGGACACTAAATAACTTTCCCAGCTACAACAGGACAGCGGTAACGAGAGATTTAGCGGGATATAAATTTGAGGCCTAGTATTTAGGCGCTGGGTGACAGGTATGGGTTTAGTGACAGAATTAGACTTGGAAATACACAGTAGCGGGTGTGTGTGAAGTTATTCTGAATGACCCTATGTGCACCTTCAATATGATCTACCCTTTTAGGGATAGATTTCAAATAGCTCTGATATAGCAGAAACCACTAAATTATGAAATTGCTAAATTGGGAATTGTATTTCAACCCAGAACAAAAAATGTGCTTTGACGGACACTAAATAACTTTCCCAGCTACAACAGGACAGCGGTAACGAGAGATTTAGCAGGATATAAATTTGAGGCCTAGTATTTAGGCGCTGGGTGACAGGTATGGGTTTAGTGACAGAATTAGACTTGAAAATACACAGTAGCGGGTGTGTGTGAAGTTATTCTGAATGACCCAATGTGCACCTTGAATATTATATACCCTTTTAGGGATAGATTTCAAATAGCTCTGATATAGCAGAAACCACTAAATTATGAAATTGCTAAATTGGGAATTGTACTTCAACCCAGAACAAAAAATGTGCTTTGACGGACACTAAATAACTTTCCCAGCTACAACAGGACAGCGGTAACGAGAGATTTAGCAGGATATAAATTTGAGGCCTAGTATTTAGGCGCTGGGTGACAGGTATGGGTTTAGTGACAGAATTAGACTTGAAAATACACAGTAGCGGGTGTGTGTGAAGTTATTCTGAATGACCCAATGTGCACCTTGAATATTATATACCCTTTTAGGGATAGATTTCAAATAGCTCTGATATAGCAGAAACCACTAAATTATGAAATTGCTAAATTGGGAATTGTACTTCAACCCAGAACAAAAAATGTGCTTTGACGGACACTAAATAACTTTCCCAGCTACAACAGGACAGCGGTAACGAGAGATTTAGCAGGATATAAATTTGAGGCCTAGTATTTAGGCGCTGGGTGACAGGTATGGGTTTAGTGACAGAATTAGACTTGAAAATACACAGTAGCGGGTGTGTGTGAAGTTATTCTGAATGACCCAATGTGCACCTTGAATATTATATACCCTTTTAGGGATAGATTTCAAATAGCTCTGATATAGCAGAAACCACTAAATTATGAAATTGCTAAATTGGGAATTGTACTTCAACCCAGAACAAAAAATGTGCTTTGACGGACACTAAATAACTTTCCCAGCTACAACAGGACAGCGGTAACGAGAGATTTAGCGGGATATAAATTTGAGGCCTAGTATTTAGGCGCTGGGTGACCGGTATGGATTTAGTGACAGAATTAGACTGGGATATGGCCAAAAAATAACCACACTATTGCTGGTTAAATGCACTTGGTGACGGGCGCAGCTTGCCCCTGATGTAGTATATGGCCAAAAAATGAACAGACTATTGCTGGTTAAATGCACTTGGTGTCACAGCTTGACCAACCACACTACTGAGGGTTAAATGCACTTGGTGACGGGCGCAGCTTGCCCCTGATGTAGTATATGGCCAAAAAATAAACAGACTATTGCTGGTTAAATGCACTTGGTGTGACAGCTTCACCCTGATGTAGGCTTTAGCCAGAAAACAACCACACCATTGAGGGTTAAATGCACTTGGTGACAGGCGCAGCTTGCCCCTGATTTTGTATATGGCCAAAAAATGAACAGACTATTGCTGGTTAAATGCACTTGGTGTGACAGCTTCACCCTGATGTAGGCTTTAGCCAAAAAACAACCACACCATTGAGGGTTAAATGCACTTGGTGACAGGCGCAGCTTGCCCCTGATTTTGTATATGGCCAAAAAATGAACAGACTATTGCTGGTTAAATGCACTTGGTGTGACAGCTTCACCCTGATGTAGGCTTTAGCCAAAAAACAACCACACCATTGAGGGTTAAATGCACTTGGTGACAGGCGCAGCTTGCCCCTGATTTTGTATATGGCCAAAAAATGAACAGACTATTGCTGGTTAAATGCACTTGGTGTGACAGCTTCACCCTGATGTAGGCTTTAGCCAAAAAACAACCACACCATTGAGGGTTAAATGCACTTGGTCGCAGCTTGTGCTGGCGCACCACAAGACACAAAATGGCCGCCGATCACCCCAGAAAAATGTGACTGACAAACGGTCTGGGCAGCCTAAAAACAGTGAGCAATTGAGGATCAGCAGCTCAATGATCCACAGCTGCAGATCGATCAGTTAATCAAGTCCTTTGGAGGAGTTAATCTGCCTAATCTCGCCCTACTGTCGCAGCCGCAACCTCTCCCTACGCTAATCAGAGCAGAGTGACGGGCGGCGCTATGTGACTCCAGCTTAAATAGAGGCTGGGTCACATGGTGCTCTGGCCAATCACAGCCATGCCAATAGTAGGCATGGCTGTGATGGCCTCTTGGGGCAAGTAGTATGACGCTTGTTGATTGGCTGCTTTGCAGCCTTTCAAAAAGCGCCAAGAAAGCGTCACAAAAGCGCCAAGAAAGCGACGAACACCGAACCCGAACCCGGACTTTTACGAAAATGTCCGGGTTCGGGTCCGTGTCACGGACACCCCAAAATTCGGTACGAACCCGAACTATACAGTTCGAGTTCGCTCATCCCTAATTATATACATTCTAGTGTATTATACTGTGCCCTGTATTTCCCAGTAGAAAATGATCCTTGGGAAACACAGTCCTCATCACTGACCACCAGGACCAGGTAGCGCTCTGTCAGTACATGGCGGCCTCCCCTGTCCACAACGCTTCTCCGCTGTGTACTGGTGCTTATTCTGACACTAGAGCTTGGTTCACATCAAACTTTTGCCATCCATTTAATACATATCAAAAATGTATGCGTTAACAGATGCCTCAGACTGATGCCGTACAGTGGCATCCGTTCACCATACAGTTTCATGGTAGAAAAGGAATGTACGTTAATGTATGCATTTTTTAAATGGACTCTGTAGGATACAAAAACCTGGAGTGCTGCACATTTGTATACATCGAACTGATAGGAAATAACTGATAGGCTCCAGCAGGGAACATTTTTGAGAGTTTCCCTTTAAGACACATAAAAATGGCCCCTGCTTAAAATACATATTTTTAGTGGGAATTTTTGCATATGATCCCCCTCTGGTATGTCACTGCCCATGTTGTGGAACTATTTGTGCACTCATAGTTTGTATTTGATGGCTGCAAATATGACCTGAAGGTTTTTCAGGTTCGCCTGCTATTAAAGTCAATGGGCGCAATGCGAACGCGCGGTTCGTGAACATTTGATCGCAAACACGCGTTCGCAAATCATCCCGGCCGATGTTCTTCTATCACTATCTGTCATTTATAAGTTAACAGTAAGTGGTTGCCGAGAGCCAACATCACAATCATTGCAGACTGGGCCTGGAAAAGAGTCCCGGCCTCCTGAGAAGAGTCCTGGTTATTCATGAATTCCTGCTCTCCCTGCTGATGACTGAGTCTTCTACCTAGTTTTTTCCCTTTCTCTCTAGGACACGGGTGTCAAACACAAGGCCCGCCAGACCTCGTCATGTGGCCCGCGTAGCCGCTGCCGGCCGCCAGCCTTCACCTTTAATTATAACTTCCTGCAGGCGGCCCCTGCAGGAAGTGATAATAAATCGCATAAGGAGCGCTGTGTATTACCGGTACTTACAACTACAAGCGCTCGCCGAGAGGAGGGAGGAGGCAGGCTGGGAGGATGGGCGCTGGCAGTGTGAGTCATACGTCACGCGCCTGCGCCGCCCACTTTATGAATGAAGCAGGCGGCGTGGGCGCATGACGTATGACACACGCTGCCAGCGCCTGTCCTCCCGGCCTGCCTCCTCCCTCCTCTCGGCGAGCTCTTGTAGTTGTAAGTACCGGTAATACACAGCACTCCTTATGCGATTATATACATACGGTAACCATTAACTATTAGAGATACGATTATACAGTGAGCGGGGCCCGTGTAGTAGAATAGTCACTGCACGGGCCCCGCTGTCATTATAAAGCCAGATGCCGGCCCCCAGCCCGTGTATTGAGGGTCATTCACTACAGGGACACTTATGGAGGGGATCTGTGGATGACACATAGCATAAGATGCTATATATGTGTCATCCACAGATCCCCCCCATAATTGTCATACACAGATTCCCCATAAGAGCCACCCACAGATCCCCCATAAGTGTCACCCACAGATCCCCCATAAGTGTCACCCACAGATCCCCCATAAGTCAGATACAACCGGCCCTTTGAGGGTGACCAAACTGCTGTTGCAGCCCCCGATGAATTTGAGTTTGACACCCCTGCTCTAGGAGGTAACTGCCAATCATCAGCAGGTGGGTGAGAGAGCAGGAGATTATGAATAACCAGGACTCTTCTCAGGTAGATGTGACTCCTGGGCTGCAATGATTATGATGCTGGTTCTTAGCAACCACTGACTTTTAGCTCATGAGTGACACCGCTGAAATCAGCATTTCTGTTACTAATCTATGCTGCCCTCAGTTAGTTCAGCATAAAGTTGATGACAGGTTCCCTTTAAATAAACTTAGTTACAAAAATAGATTTACAGCATAGATATATCTCACTTTCAGCAGTATGTAATGTTGTGCCTTCTCTCTATATAAATCATTGGTTCTCTGGCTTTTTTAGTTTCTGTATCATAAGTTGCAAATCTATATTATATTTAGATACATCTTTCCTAAAACATTTCTAAAACATTCCTTCTTTAGCCGAGGTGTCTCTCCTTCATCTGTATTCTCTTCTAATAGACATCTTTCTGGAGGTCACTCCCTACTTAATCACTTCCTCTTGCGGAAGTAGGCAGGTAATTAATCCTGGTTCATCTTTATGTCCCCTACAGCAAGTTTAAACACTTTCTAATTAAGTTCTGCAGCAGTATCCTATCTCATTGCCATTAGGAATAAAAGTCAGCTAATATATGCTTTTATTCCATTTACACGTACCATCAGTTTTCTCCTACAACACTGGAGCATCACTTCTAAAACCACAGATTGATCCTTCCAGTAGTGACAACCTACATGACGTCACTGTTTTATAAAATGTATTCCATTTCTTTCTTTACTTCTCATGTTTTTTTTTTTATATTTGTACATGTTTGTATTTTTTCTTTATTTATTCCACTCAATATGTGGGCAATAACATTTTATTTACTTCTTTCCTGGATATCTTACATTCTTGAAAGCAGTAGTTGAGGCTGAAAAACTTCAAAAACATTGTTTTTCTCATCCTTCAACAGTAATTATATATCTCAAAAACTCCTTAAATGGAAAAAAACAAACATTTGTGATAAACCAAAAGCAAAGAAATCAAATGACAGTCTAAAATTTGTGTCTTCTTTTAAAATAAGTTAGCTTAAGGCCTCATGCACATGGCCGTTTTTTTGGTCTGCATCCGAGCCGCAGTTTTGGCAGCTCTAATGCAGACTTATTTACTTTAATGTGGCCGCAAAAGATGCGGCTAGCACTCCGTGTGCTGTCTGCATCCGTTGCTCCATTCCGTGGTCCGCAAAAAAAATATAACCTGTCCTATTCTTGTCCGCGTTTTGCAGAAAAGAATTGGCAGTTATATCAATGGCTGTCCATGCCATACCGCAAATTGCGGAACGCACACGGACGCCATCCATGTTTTGCGGATCCACGATTTGCGGACGGCAAAAAACACAATGGTCGTGTGCATGAAGCCTAAATCTGAAATTAGTCTTTGATCTGAAATAACATTTTATTTATGTCTTTCCTGGACATTTTATATTCTTGAGAGCAGTAGTTAAGGCTGAAAAACTTCAAAAACATTGTTTTTCTCAACTGTAATTATATATCTCAAAAACTCCTTACATTGAAAAAAAACATTTGTGATAAACCAAAAGCAAAGAAATCAAATGACAGTCTAAAAATACTGTCTTCTTTTAAAATAAGTTAGCTTAAATCTGAAATGAGGCTTAAATCCGAAATGAGTTTCACACTTGACTGTGCTTGACCTTGATAAGGATGTAAAAGTCACTCACTTGAAAGTTGTAATACAGTAACCTAGCATTTTGCACTATAATTTATTCACTTGATATTATTGAAAGCAAATATAATTCTGTACATAATGTAGAATATTTATAGCATATAAAAAGTCACCATACACTGTACATTACGTAAATGCTATGGTAGAATAGAAGACTGTACGTTACCAAAGCTAAATTATTAAAGTATTACATTTTTTCTTTGGTAATTTTTATGCAATTATTTAGTTGTATGTAGACCAGAAGAACTTGTCTTAGCAATCACAGAGTCTACTCTCCTAGCTGACGTAAGGGGTATTCTGGTTATTTTATGTTATTCAATATCCACGGGATACAGGATAACAATTAGAATGGTGTGAGTCTGACCTCTGGGATCTGCACAATCTTAAATGGGGGTCCCATACTCAAAGGGACCCTGGAAATGAATGGAGTAGTGGTTAAAACATGTGCTCTGCCACGCCATGCACCTCTATATGGCACTGTGGGGATTAGGCAATGCTTGTGCTTATTTATCTCTGGCAGTAATAACTGGAATACATGTTTGTCATGGTCAGACACAATATTTCAAATAGGTTCTTGGGAGAGAAAGGCAGAAAGGATCAAACTATGAAGCCTGAAGTTGTTATGGAAGATGTCTCCTGTTCCCTATATAGCTGATCATGACTGGAGGTGCCCACATAAAACACTCATCCCCTGTATATGGGGACAAAGAACTGCCAATGTAATCGTATGTTCCTATACAGATTTATTAATTGTGGCCAGCAAATCCCTGTTCACACATGGCAATGTACTACACAGAAATGATTATTTTGGCTGCTGAAAAATACAATTACCCAATGAACAAGTGTTTTCTAATTTGCCGGTGATTAGCGGCACATTTACAATTATTGGGAACATGCGCTCATATGAATGTTGCCCTTCTCCACGCTCATTTGTCCCAATGCCCAGCTTTGTTCCTGGACAGTGTGTGCTTGTACTATGGGATATAATACAAATAAGTAGATACAAATATGGTAGAAATGTACTGTATATTGAGTTTATATTTCAGTTTTCTGGTAGAATTAGGCTTAAAAGCAGTAATTAAATTTTTTATTTTTTTCCCCACAAATTACGTTATTTATCAATTGACTGTGTGTGGTTTTCTAGTCCATTCCCTTTCTAATTAATCGGACTGAACTCCAATACCTTTTTTTCTAACCCAGTGCAACAACTTTAACATACAGTACTGGCATTGAAACATGCAAGACAAGGGGGCAGGTGTAAAAAAGGCCCCCATTTTGGACTAGTAGGGAGGGTCCACAAAGGTGGAGAGACAGAAGTTATCCCTCTTCTCCCGAATGGTGAAAATTCGTCTGTCACTACGCAAGCAAGTGAGCATGCATCGGGCCATTTGTGCAAGCGCCTCAGAGAGACTCCCTGCCTCCATTTGCACTGCAAATTCCACGGTGTGCCTGGGTATTCTGCCTCAACTTCCTCATCACCCTGTAGCTCCTCAGCTGCTCCTGCTCCTCCTCTCCTGTCACCTGTGTAGAAAAACCACCAATTTCGCTACACATTGCTTGTGCTCCAATGTCCTTCTCCTCCTCCTCCAGTTCATCCCCCACAGGGCTCATGTGGCCATGAGATCTAGGCGCCACGTCTCCAGTCTCCTGACCAGACATAAATCAGTGGAATGACGTTGTTCCTCCCGTAGTCCTGGTGACTGACAAGTAACGTGGCCTCCTCAAAGGGCCTGAGCAAACGGCAGGTGTCACCCATGAGCAGCCACTGGCTGACATTGAAGTTACACAGGGGAGTACTCCTGTCAGCTTGGATCATCAAGAAATCGTTTATAGCCTTTTTCTGTTCGTATAGTCGATCAAACATATGAAGAGTGGAATTCCAACTGTTGGAAATGTTGCATATCAGCCTATGTTGAGGGATGCTGTTCTGCCTCTGCAGCTTAATGAGGGTATGCTTTGCGGTGTACGAGTGGCTGAAGTGCATGAAAATATTTCTGGCCATTTTTTAGGATGTCTTGCAGATAGGTGGAATACCTTAGGAACTGCTTGACAACCATGGCTCAGCCCTTCTTGACGCAGCACCGAAACCATGTTCTTACATTTGTTGGTCACCATGGTTTGTTGGTCACCATTTTGTAGATGTCGCGGAGAAAGACAGGATTTGATTTGTTGCAGAAGGATTTGCTGTGTGACTCTGTTCGCCCAGGCAAACGAGGTGCAGAACAGCGTGACACCGCCGTGCCCTGCACATGTGGTATGCTGGTGGGGCACTGTGAATTGTCCCTGCAGTGGAGGCTGAGGACACGCTGGAGGATGAGGAGGCAGAGGCGGACATTGTTGCCGGACCAACGGTGTGAGAATGTGGAGGAGGAAACTGTGTCACCTGGCCAAATTGCTGGTGTGGCTGTGCAGGAACCACATTCACCCAGTGCGCAGTATAGAACATATAATATCCCTGACCTTAGTTACAGCTTCACACGTCGACGCTGCCGTGCACTTTGGCAGACACGGACAGGCTCAAGGACTGGCCCACCTTCTGTTCTACATATGTTTGCAGGGCTGGTACTGCCTTTTTGGCAAAGAAATGGCTTAGGACTCTCCACCTTGGCTCGGCACAAGCCATCAGTTCTCTGAAAGGAGTCCACCACTTAGAAAGGGAGGGACTGCAGCACCAGCAATTTGGCCAGGAGCACATTCAGCTTCTGCACCGTTGGATGCGTGCATGCATACTGCTGTCTCTGTCGCTTCAGTGATTAATTGCTGATGGAATGACTGACAAGGAATAGTATGAGGAGGAGCAGAAGCATCTGGACCAGCAGAAGATGGGAATGACAGACAGCTTCCTTTGGCTGAGTTGGTGGAGCCTTGACTGTCTGAAACTGGATGCGTGTGACTGGGTGATTCAGCAGTTACTGCAGCAGGCTAGACCACCACATTAGAGCCACGGTTCTCCCAGGCCACTTTATGGTGACACTGCATATGTTGACACATTGGCACCCTAGCCACGCTTCACCTTCTGCCCACAGATTCTACAAATGGCCATGTTCAGCTCCTCCGGTGGCTTAACAAAAAACTGCCACACAGCCGAGTAGCTGATTTTACCCCCAACACTCCTCACTGACTGACTGCTACCGTTGCTGCTTCCGTGAACCCCTGCACCGCTACTTTCCGGGTAGGTAGGCTCCTGCGAAGCGCGTGGTCTACCCCGGGCATGTTTTCCACCCTTCTGACTCCCAGCCATGCTAGTGACTTGCTGGATCTGCCACTGCCTCACGGACAAGCTGCCAACCTCTTCTCTCGATGATGATGAAGGCCCTTTGTCACTCGACTGCCAAGTGCAATCAGCTACATCATCATCACTGAGTACTGTCTGCATGTCACTGATGTCCTCCTCAACAGTATCTAGGTCAGGAGCACTCACAACACCAGCTCCCACGTCACTCTCCTTATCACTACTTCCCTGACTACCGGAGCAAGTGGCGGATGTCTCCTCCCCATCTTGGCTGGCCAGTAGCTGCTGACTGTCCTCTAGTAGCTCGTCCTCACTGTTCAGTGGAGCTGAGCCCACAGCATATACTTCTTTGGCTAAGGAAACATAAAAGCACAGAGGCGGGTTGAGGACAGGTCAGGGCACAGGGCCTGCTCTCGGGCCATGCCAACTAAGGGTTGTGTCTGACAAACCCACCGACTCTTGGCTGGGGGTGAATGATGCCACTTGGGACGAAGTGGATAAACGATTCAACCATTCAAGAACCGCTGGGTTGTGGTTCAAGATACAACCGCTGGATGACACTGGGAGTTCAGGCCTCTCGCTGTGACTCCTGCTGCCATGCCTCCTTACTCTGCGCCAGAAATATTTAGGCCTCTGCCACTCCCCTGTGCAGGGCTTAGCACTTCTGTGTCTGACATACTGTTTAGATCAAATAAATAAATATAAAGGAAATTAAAACACTCCAAAAAAGTCTGTCATTTTCTCACTTCACTGCACAATGGCTAATAAGCCCTTTTTTCCCACTAATACATGCCAAAAAGGGCTTAAGAACATATAACTGCACCGCTGAACGGCAAATATATATATTTTTTGCCACTAATACACACAAAAAAGGTCTGTAATTTTCTCACTTTACCACACAACGGCAAATACTTTTTTTTGTGCCACTAATACTTGCAAAAATGGACTGTAGAACATATAACTGCACCGCTGATTGGCAAATATATATATATTTTTTGCCACTAATACATGCTAAAAAGGGCTGTGATTTTCTCACTTCACCGCACAACGGCAAATACTTTTTTTTTGTGCCACTAATACTTGCAAAAATGGGCTTTAGAACATATAACTGCACCGCTGAACAGCAAATAATATATTTTTTTGCCTCTAATACACGCCAAAAAGGGCTTTAGAACATATAACTGCACCGCTGAACGGCAAATAAAATATATTTTTGCGCCACTAATATATGCCAAATGGGGCATTAGAACATATAATTGCACCGCTGAATGGCAAATAATATTTATTTTTGTGCCACTAATACGCGCCAAAAAGTGCTTTAGAACATATAACTGCACTGCTGAACAGCAAATAATATATATTTTTGTGCCACTAATACATGCCAAAAAAGGCTTTAGAACATATAACTGCACCGCTAAACGGCAAATAATATATATTTTTGTGCCACTAATACACGCCAAAAAGGGCTTTAAAACATATAACTGCACCGCTGAAAGGCAAATATATATTTTTCTGCCACTAATACACGTTAAAAAGGGCTGTAGAACATATAACTGCACCGCTGAATGGCAAATAATATTTATTTTTGTGCCACTAATACACGCCAAAAAGGGCTTTAGAACATATAACTGCACCGCTGAACGGCACATAATATACACTCACCTAAAAAATTATTAGGAACACCTGTTCTATTTCTCATTAATGCGATTATCTAGTCAACCAATCACATGGCAGTTGCTTCAATGCATGTAGGGTTGTGGTCCTGGTCAAGACAATCTCCTGAACTCCAAACTGAATGTCAGAATGGGAAAGAAAGGTGATTTAAGCAATTTTGAGCATGGCATGGTTGTTGGTGCCAGACAGGCCGGTCTGAGTATTTCACAATCTGCTCAGTTACTGGGATTTTCACGCACAACCATTTCTAGGGTTTACAAAGAATGGTGTGAAAAGGGAAAAACATCCAGTATGCGGCAGTCCTGTGGGCAAAAATGCCTTGTTGATGCTAGAGGTCAGAGGAGAAAGGGCCGACTGATTCAAGCTGATAGAAGAGCAACGTTGACTGAAATAACCACTCGTTACAACCAAGGTATGCAGCAAAGCATTTGTGAAGCCACAACACGCACAACCTTGAGGCGGTTGGGCTACAACAGCAGAAGACCCCACCGGGTACCACTCATCTCCACTACAAATAGGAAAAAGAGGCTACAATTTGCACAAGCTCACCAAAATTGGACTGTTGAAGACTGGAAAAATGTTGCCTGGTATGATGAGTCTCGATTTCTGTTGAGACATTCAAATGGTAGAGTCCGAATTTGGCGTAAACAGAATGAGAATATGTATCCATCATCCCTTGTTACCACTGTGCAGGCTGGTGGTGGTGTAATGGTGTGGGGGATGTTTTCTGGGCACACTTTAGACCCCTTAGTGCCAATTGGCCATAGTTTAAATGCCACGGGCTACCTGAGCATTGTTTCTGACCATGTCCATCCCTTAATGACCACCATGTACCCATCCTCATCAACTGCAAGATGCTATCCTATCAATATGGGCCAACATTTCTAAAGAATGCTATCAGCACCTTGTTGAATCAATGCCACGTAGAATTAAGGCAGTTCTGAAGGCAAAAGGGGGTCCAACACCGTATTAGTATGGTGTTCCTAATAATTCTTTAGGTGAGTGTATATTTGTGTGCCGCTAATATACGCCAAAAAGTTCTTTAGAACATATAACTGCACTGCTGAAAGGCAAATAATATATAATTTTTTGCCACTAACACATGCCATAAAGGGCTTTAGAACATATAACTGCACCGCTGAACGGCAAATAATATATATTTTTTTGCCACTAACACATGCCATAAAGGGCTTTAGAACATATAACTGCATCGTAAAACGACAAATATATATATTTTTGCCATTAATACACGCCAAAAAGACCTGTCATTTTCTCACTACACCACACAACGGCAAATAAATTTTTTTGTGCCACTAATACACGCCAAAAAGGGCTTTAGAACATATAATTGCACTGCTGAACAGCAAATAATATATATTTTTTTGCCACTAACACATGCCATAAAGGGCTTTAGAACATATAACTGCACCGCTGAACGGCAAATAATATATATTTTTTTGCCACTAACACATGCCATAAAGGGCTTTAGAACATATAACTGCACCGTAAAACGACAAATATATATATTTTTGCCATTAATACACGCCAAAAAGACCTGTCATTTTCTCACTACCCCACACAACGGCAAATACTTTTTTTTGTGCCACTAATACACGCCAAAAAGGGCTTTAGAACATATAATTGCACTGCTGAACAGCAAATAATATATCTTTTTTGCCGTAAATACACGCCAAAAAGGGCTTTAGAACATATAACTGCACTGCTTAACGGCAAATAGGCCGTTATTTTTTTTACACTTATACACACCACAAAAGGCTTTAGAACAGGCATGCTCAACCTGCGGCCCTCCAGCTGTTGTAAAACTACAAATCCCATAATGCCCTGCTGTAGGCTTATAGCTGTAGGCTGTTCGGGCATGCTGGGAGTTGTAGTTTTGCCACAGCTGGAGGGCCGCAGGTTGAGCATGCCTGCTTTAGAACATATAACTACACCGCTGAATTGAAAATAATATTATTATTTTTTTGCCACTAATACACGCCAAAAAGGGCCTTAGAACATATAACTGCACTGCTGAACAGAAAATAATATATATTTTTTGCCTAATACATGCCAAAAAGGGCTTTAGAACATGTAACTCCACTTCTTATTGGCAAATAGGCCGTTATTTTTTACACTTTTACACGCCACAAAAGGCTTTAGAACATATAACTACACCGCTGAACGGTAAATAATATATATTTTTGATTAAGCCCCTTCGTCACTCGACTGCCAAGTGCGATCAGCTACATCATCATCATTGAGTACTGTCTGCACGTCACTGATGTCCTCCTCAACATTATCTAGGTCAGGAGCACTCACAACACCAGCTCCCACGTCACTCTCCTTACCACTACTTCCCTGACTATCGGAGGAAATGGCAGATGTCTCCTCCCCATCTTGGCTGGCCAGTAGCTGTTGACTGTCCTCTAGTAGCTCGTCCTTACTGTATAGTGGAGCTGAGCCCACAGCATATAATACTTCTTTGGCTGAGAAAACATAAAAGCACAGAGGCAGGCCATGCCAACTAAGGGTTGTGTCTGACGGACCCACCAACTCTTGGCTGGGGGTGAATGATGTCACTTGGGATGAAGTGGATGAACGAATCAACCATTCAAGAACCGCTGGGTTGTGGTTCAAGATACAACCGCTGGATGACACTGGGAGTTCAGGCCTCTCGCTGTGACTCCTGCTGCCACGCCCCCTTACTCTGCTGCGACCTGTGCCAGCGCCAGAAATACTTAGGCCTCTGCCACTCCCCTGTGCAGGGCTTAGCACTTCTGTGTCTGACATACTGTTTAGATCAAATAAATAAAGAGGAATTTAAAACACTCCAATAAAGTCTGTAATTTTCTCACTTCACCACACAACAGCTAATAAGCCCTTTTTTTGCCACTAATACATGCCAAAAAGGTTTAGAATATATAACTGCACCGCTGAAAGGCAAATAATATATATATTTTTGCCGCACTAATAGATGCCAAAAAGGGCTTTAGAACATATAACTGCACTGCTGAAAAGCAAATATGTTATGGTTATATAACCATGTTATAAGGGAAAATAATACAATCTACAGAATACCGATCCCAAGTCCGAACTTCTCTGATTTTTCTCACGCGAGTGCAAAATGCATTACAATGTTTTGCACTTGCGCGAAAAAATCGCGGGTGTTCCCGCAACGCACCCGCACATTTTCCCGCAACGCCCTTAGGGGCCTAAGGGTACATTCACAAGAACATAAGCGTCCGTGCCTATGCTGCAGACTGCAATTTGCAGTCTGCAATGCATGGGCATTGGCCGTGTGAATCCTGTGCTGAGGCACGGACCCATTGTCTTGAATGGGTCCGTGATTCACAATATACGGACATGTCTTACCTTTTGCGCTGTGATGCACGCACCACAAATCCGAGTGCTTGCATGGAATTCCAATCTATGCCTCTGCTCTGCACCATGCCGTATCTTGAGGATTTTGAACCCATTGCGGTCTAAAATACAGGTACGGACTGCCTACAATCATGTGAATGTAGCCTAAACCTCCATAATGTGCAATTAAAGGGCCTGGTGAGATTATGGAAACATGTCGCAGCAACCATAAAGTCCCAAAGCCCCATCCACCCATAGTGGCCATTGGCCCACAAATTTGAAAATAATCTCTCAGATTTACCAGTAAAATTTTGTTTAGCCGCATGTTGGGACCCAGTACAGAAGGTCTGATCCTATCTTTCCTATGCTCTTTTCCCTATGCTTTTCTGCACAATAAATGGATCAGAAATAAATAGTAGAGAGATAAATGTGGTCATACAGAGAGTAAGATAGCTGCAGAGCATTTCATGGTCCTTGGGACCTATGTCGGTTTACATCTCACTCCTGTACTTGCACCCTTATATCACAGCCAAGAATATGTTATAGAGCCATACTTATTAAATCAGCTTTTCAATGGATATTTTGCCGATAACAGCAACAATTTTATTGAATGTGTAGTATTTAATTTGCTGATTGATCATTTTAATTTGGGCAGAAAACTATTCAAATAGAAATGAGTAAGGTAACATCTGTGCAATGGATCTCCTGGCACCCCGACTGAGTACATCCGTTGATGGATGCTCCTAGTGCTTCCCGAGGGCTCCAAGCACTCCACTTGACACCATAAGCACTGCAGACCCCACGAACCGCCAAAGCTTGGTTGGGGTCTCGCCGTCTTCTACCCACCCTGGACCTATGACAAGGCTCCAGTTTGTGAAACTCTCTTCCTTAATAGAGCGAAGCAGGAACAAGCTCTTAAAAGAGCTCAGTGATTATAGCCAGGGGAGTATACAGCTTATAGCAATCTCCAGTGTAGATACAGCCTTTCCCCCCAACACATGAGGCGAGGCTCTATGTTCAGGGTTAAACAAGAACTCTTTAATGGGGCTACATGTCAGCCTTTTATGCAGATCTTCCAGCAAGGGACACTCCCTCTAGGGATCTTGTGGAAGACTGAAATAGTTTTACATTAGCCAATCACTTGAATTTACAGTATTGAAACACTCCCAGCAATTGTACACAACCCCTCCTCTGCCTGTGATGTAATTAACAAAATACAATGAGCAT
Organism: Bufo gargarizans; assembly: GCF_014858855.1. Taxonomy (NCBI): domain Eukaryota; kingdom Metazoa; phylum Chordata; class Amphibia; order Anura; family Bufonidae; genus Bufo; species Bufo gargarizans. Next base: position 429,654,537 of record NC_058080.1, read on the forward strand.
TGACTGTGACGCAATCATCAAATACAATGGGCATTGCTTGGGACACAATTAACAAAATACAATGGGCATTGCCTGTGACACAATTAAGAAAATACAATATGCTCTGCCTATGATACAATTATCAAACACAATTAACTTAATCACTGACAGGCAGAAAACACACATTTTTCCCAAAACACAGAAAACACCTCATATCCCTCTAATTATACATCACTGGATAGTGCTAATCTAGGCAATCAACATATCCAAAAATCACCCAGATCTGAGCAGGGGTTCCCGAATTCCATGGAAGTCACATTTGACCGACCGCAAGCATGGCTTTCCTGCCCAAAACAGTTCCACAGATTTAGGCTGTGCGGCCGGTCTATCTTCAATTCCTGTTAACCCTGTTACCTCTCCGGACATGTTTGTTTTAGCAACTGCCTGCATTCCCCATGCAATAACAATTCTGGAGCATCTATTTTTATGACTTTATGTTGTGCTGTTTCTCTGTTATTTTTGCTAGAAATTTATGAATACTGATGCAACTTGGTGTAACCAGTTGGGAATGTGTCTAACACTGCCAGCACTGATTGGCTAGGGCCAGACTGTGCAGGGTCACACCCCCAAATATTAACACCTGGAGAGAGCTCCAGAGCTCCAGACTTTTTGTGTAGAATAGAACTGTTTCCTAAAAAAAAAAAAAATCAGGTGTGGTGACGGGGGGCAGGGTCAAGTTCCCAGCAATAGGATAAAACAAATATTTCACCACTTAGTGACCACCCATATGCCTTTTTACAGCGGTCACTAAGGGGTCTTAGGCTGGGCCACCGCTTTTTTACGGCGGCCCAGTTTAAGCGGTGCACGGGTCCCCCGTGCAGTGGGGAGCGGGAAATTGGCTCTAACAGCCTGGACCGACAGGAGTGCCGATATGGGCTGTTTAACACTTTACATGTCGCGGGCAATGGCGCTAACAGAGGGACTCTGTCTCCCATCGGCACCCCACAAATGCGATCGTGGGGTGCCAATGTGTGTGAAGGGGCCCAGACCAGCCTACAGTAATTTCCAGCAGGCTGCACCTCTCTGGCAGAATTGATAATTTATTCTTAGTTGCCACCAAAAAAAACTAATAACAAGTGATCAAAAAACACAATTTACTCCAACATAATACCAATGAAAAATACAAGTCATTCCGCAAAAATCAATCCCTCACACGACTCCATAGAATGAAAAATAAAAAAGTTATGGGTCTTGAGAAGCGGCAATGCAAAAACATTTTTTGTCTGCGTGCTAACATCCACTGTTAGTGGTGATGTCTGGTGCTACACATGGTACCAGGTATCCAGTTGTACAGTACTTCATCCAGGTCTCACATCCAGGACCCTGTGGTGATATGCCCCCTAGTGTTGGTGGATTTTAATTTGTGGGATACACCCATCATTCTGCTTCTGTGCAGTTCCACCTTAACCAGTGTGGTTATACTATGATGGTTGGTCCCATAAATCAGTGACGTTTCAATCAGTTGCTTTGTGCAGTTTGGGTAGACACCCCTATATTTTACTCAGACATTATAATAAAGCTTTTGTTATTTTGTTTTAGCGTCCTTCTCTATATATATTTATTGGATAGTTCAGTAGGACGCATACCCATAACACCACTCTCTAGTTGTTTTTAGAAAGTTATGTGTACCCCAAAATGGCGCCATTAAAAACTACAACTTGTCCTTCATAAAGCTATATAGATGGAAAAATGAAAAAAGTTCTAGCTCTTGGAACGTGACGATGAAAAAAGGAAGAAAAACACTTGGTGAGTAAGGCCCAAAACAGGCTGGGCACTAAGGGGTTAAACATTTGTTCTTTAAACAATAATATATAAAAAAAAGAATGGCCTACCTTTGTGCACAATGATTCATATTCATATTAAGTGTATTAAGTGTGCTCGGTCAGCTTTATACTCACAACAAAGCAACATAAATAGAGTTCAATAGAATTGAAGAACAATCGACTCGAATACAGAACTATGACTGACTCAAACAATAATAGGCTAATTATTAATTAACAATAGTCAATTAATGGTACAATGGTATCTGTTTAAAAATATGATTTAATATAGTTTGCAATAAGTGCAGTTAATTGCTATGAATATCTAGACACAGTAGAAAATACAGTGCATTCAGAAAGTATTCAGACCCTTTGACTTTTTTCATATTTTGCTTGTTAAGTGTGTGTGATACTTGTTAAAGAGGACCTTTCACCTGTAAAAACAATGTGAACTAAGTATGCTGACATGAAGAGCGGCGCCCAGGGATCTCACTGCACTTACTATTATCCCCGGGCGCCGCTCCGTTCTCCTGCTATGCCCTCCGGTATCTTCGCTCTGTAAGTTATAGTAGGCGGTGTCTGCCCTTGTCCTGTGGGCGTCTCCTTTCTCCCAGGCTGTGAGCTGTGCGCTGCGATTGGCCAGCGCTGCAGCCTAGGAGAAGGAGACGCCCACAGGACAAGGGCAGACACCGCCTACTATAACTTACAGAGCAAAGATACCGGAGGGCATAGCAGGAGAATTCATGTCTGTATTCTTAGTTCACATTGTTTTTACAGGTGAAAGGTCCTCTTTAGTGCGCTAAAATAAAAAAATAAAAAAAACATTTTCTCCCATCAATTTGCATTCAGTGCCACTTACTGAGAAAGTGAAAACAGTATTTTAAAAATGTTTGCAAATTTATCAAAACTGAAAAACTAAAATTTTATATGGATATAGGTATTCTGACCTTGTGCTATAACACTTGACATTTAGCTGGGCCTCCCATTTCTCTTCATCTTTAATATGTTTTTGCACCTTGATTGGAGTTGATCTGTGGTAAAATCAATTTATTGGACAGAATTTGGAAAAACACGCCCCTGTCTTTATAAGGTCTCACAGCTGACAATACACATCAGGGCAAATGCCAAGCCATAATGGGGTGATAACTGCCTGTAAAGTCCAGAAACATAATCTTTGGAAAGCACAGATCTAGAGAAGGGTGCAAAAAATATTTCTGCTGCACTGAAGGTTCCCAAGAGCACAGTGGCTTCCACAATTCTTAAATGGAAGAAGTTTGAAACAACCAGGACTTTTTTCGATAGAGCTGGCCACCCCTCCAAACTAGGAAATTGTGGGAAATGGGCCTTGGTAAGAGAAGTGACCAATAACACAATTTTCAATCTGACTGAACTCTAAAGATCCTGTGCACAGATAGGAGAAACTTCCGGAAGGTCAACGATCACTGCAGCATTCTATCTTTCTGGCCACTCTGCTTTATGGCAGAGTGGCCAAAAAGAATCCTAACCTCAATAAAAAAAGACACATGAAAGTTTGCAAGAAATCACCTATAGGACTTTAGGCTGTGAGAAACAAGATTCTCTGATCTAATAAAACAAAGATTTAACTTTTTGGCCTCAGTTCTAAGTGTCATGTTTGGAGGAAACTGGACACTCTCCAAATACTATCCCTACAGTGAAACATGGTGGTGGCAGCATCATGCTGTTGGGGTCTTTTTTAGTAGCTGGGATATGGAGCCTTGTCAGAGATATTCTTAATGAAAAGCTAAACTAGAGTGCTCTGGACCAAAGACTGGGCTGGAGGTTCACCTTCCAACATGACAATGGCCCTAAGACAACACAGGACTGACTTAGGGACAACTCTATAAATGTCCCAGCCAGAGCCCTGACTTGAACTCAATCAAGCATCTCTGGAGAGACCTGAAAATGGCTATCAACTGATGGTCCGCATCCAAACTGGCAGAGCTTCATTCAATCTGCAGAGAAGAATGGCAGAATATTGCCAAATCCAGGTGTGCAAACCTTGTGACATTTTACCCAAGAAGACTGGAGTCTGTAATCGTTGCCAAAGGTGCTTCAACTAAGTGGTGAGTAAACGGTCTGAATTTTTAAGTCAATGCAAGATTTTTGTTTTTCCTTTTCAATAAATTAGCAAAGATTTCTATCATTCTGATTTCACGTTCTCATTATGGGATATTGAGTTGAGAATAATGGGGAAAAGGCTGCAACATACCAAAATGTGAAAATAGCAAAAATCTCTGCAGACTTTCTGATTGCACTGTATAACATAGAACAAATTAAATAGAAGTTTGAATTTTTATTAAAACATGCAATCCTACCAGAGCAAAGAAAAAGGTAATAAAGCTTTCACCTAAAAATATTATTCTATCCAATAGTATTCACAAATATCCACCATTAGTAAAAAGATTGTGCCCTTAAAACAGCTTGTATATATTATTGCACATATTATCACCAGAAGTCCACAAAATAGCATGGTGAAATGTTTCATATATGTCACTGTGTATATCCTCACTTTATGTATAATGAGTATTCACAGTATTGTTAATAATGGTATAGTTTATATAATGATCACCTAAGATTAGAGATGAGCGAATCGAATTCCACGAAGCCTGAAATACTGTAAAAAACGTACCGCCTCTATTTGTTCATGACGGGCCGCCAGGCTCCATCCTGATTGAAGATCTCGGCCAAAATCTCGTGCGTGGTGATGTATGACGTCACCAAACCGGCTGGCGCAAGATCTTCAAGCAAGATGGCGGCCGCCGGCCCGTCGCGAGCAAATGGTGGCGGTTAGTTTGATTACATTTTTTTCAATGTTAATTTTACACTGTTTTTACCCTCAGATGCCACGATCATGTATGAACGTGGCATCTGAGGGGTACAATGATGTCATTGCACTTGCTACTTACAAAAAATGTGCTTCGTGACGAAGTAATTCATCTGTCATCACAGATTCGGCACTCATGGGAGATGAGGGGATTCCAGGAATATCTCCAGCATGGTCATCATCCTTCTCCTTAATACAGAAGTTGCCACTGGAAACGCCTTGGCCTTGACTCCAGCCTTTTTCCGGACAGTCAATCCATTCGCACCCTTCAGGACTTTTGCGCACATGTGCAGAAAACATAGGATCTCCTGAGGCCCCTTTCACACGGGCGAGTTTTCCGTGCGGGTGCGATCCGTGCGGCGAACGTATGGCACCCGCACTAAATCCTGACCCATTCATTTCTATGGGGCTGTGCACATGAGCGATGTTTTTAACGCATCACTTGTGCGTTCAGTTGAAATCGCAGCATGCTCTATATTTTCAGATTTTGACGTGACGCAGGCCCCATAGAAGTGAATGGGGTGTGTGAAAATCGGATGGCATCCGCAAGCAAGTACGGATGCCGTGCGATTTGCACGCATGGTTGCTAGGAGACCATCGGGATGGAGACCCGATCATTATTATTTTCCCTTATAACATGGTTATAAGGGAAAATAATAGCATTCTGAATACAGAATGCATAGTAAACCAGCGCTAGAGGGGTTAAAAAAAAATAAAAAAAATTTAACTCACCTTAGTCCACTTGCTCGCGAAGCTGGCATCTCCTTGTGTCTCCGCTGCTGATGAACAGGACCTGGGGTGAGCTACTCCATTAAATAGAGCTTAAGGACCTTCGATGACGTCACTCCGGTCATCACATGATCTTTTACCATGGTGAATCACCATGGTAAAAGATCATGTGACGTACCATGTGATGACCGGAGTGACGTCATCGAAGGTCCTTAACCTGTATTTAATGGAGCAGCTCACCCCAGGTCCTGTTCCTCAGCAGCGGAGACACAAGGAGATGCCAGCTTCGCGAGCAAGTGGACTAAGGTGAGTTAAATTTTTTTTTATTTTTATTTTAACCCCTCTAGCGCTGGTTTACTATGCATTCTGTATTCAGAATGCTATTATTTTCCCTTATAACCATGTTATAAGGGAAAATAATACAATCTTCAGAACATCAATCCCAAGCCCGAACTTCTATGAAGAAGTTCGGGTTTGGGTACCAAACATGCACGATTTTTCTCACGCGAGTGCAACGCATGACAATGTTTTGCACTTGCGCAGAAAAAATCGCGCATTTTCCCGCAACGCACCCGGCTCTTATCCGGGCAAAAAAAATGACGCCCGTGTGAAAGAGGCCTGAGAGTCACACCGCTCTCCACCTCCTTTTCTTCCCAACGGTTGCCTTTGGCAATGGCACACATCTTTTCCTTTGGAACTCCAGCCGCACAACGCAAAGCCTTTTTTCCACTCCATAGCTGCCAGAAGAATGGAAAGTCTTTGCCGAGCACAAACTCCACTTCCAGAGTCTCACATTTTAAGAGCTCTTATAGTACATCGGGATTAACCCGGGACAAGCTTTTGTGGGAATCTAAAGTGACCCACAGCATGATTCCCCAAATTACCAACTCTCAGGATCTTTCTGTATCACAATCATTCATTGCGTAGTCCTGCTGCAGGTGGGTTTGCACAGACCTCATAGTGACAAAAAAAAAAAAAAAATGTTTTTTATTTTTTTTTGTCAGTCTCTTCTCTGGGCTTCTGCACACCTCAATGTTTGCATTGCCACAATATATATATATATATATAAATGAAGAAAGTCCGCAGCATTCCTTGAAGAATAAAATGTGGTCTTTATTCACACATATCAAAAATCGACAACGTTTCGGTTCTCTCACAGAACCTTTCTCAAGTCAGGTGAAAACATAAAGTGCAATAGTGCTCGAATATATACATCAGGTTGTTACCAATTATTTCATCAACCAATCCAAAGAAAGGTGCACTCCCTTTATATAGACATGTTACATTTCATTTCCTGTTGCTACCTTCATTAACAATACTTATCACAAGGACGCTAGTCCATCTAGTGTCATACACATATATTATATAATAATATCCCCTATGTGCTCATCTTCAGTGAACCGATAAAGTGCATGTATTAAAAGTGCCTGTGCATTACAAAACTACCTAACATATAATACCTTGCTGGGTCTTAGTAAAGTAGAAGGAGATGGCAGTGGCGTCTCTGGTTCTGTCGGTACGCGCCGTCTCTCCGTGTCTACTCCTTGCTAGTGCGCATGTGTCAGCCTCTTTCCCCTTCTGCTAGGTGGTACATACCCGCTCCACGTCACTGGTGGGCGGAGATCAGGCGTCATGACGTCCGGTCTATTGCGTCGGCGAGCACCATGCGCATCACATGCTCATGTGCTCGTCATCGCAGCCGTCATCGTCCCTTGACCCACTCACTCGGCCATTTTGCATTAGGGCAATCTTTTGGGCAATGTTTAAACCTAACAACATTCGGGTTCTACCGCTTGCTATTAGCTATAATTAGCCACCCAGCATAGGTAAGAGTACCTAATTTCACTTGCAGGTACTGCAACCATAATAAAATCAATTTCTAACATTTTCCATGTAACATTCCATAGGTTTCACCCTACATTACAAACAGAACATACAGGATACATAGAAGACTAGGTATAATGTAGGGCAATTAACTCACCTAAATTCGACGTTTAATCCTTTTGGTTTCAAGGTGTTCAAACGGAAAATCCATCTGAGCTCAGTTTTATTAAGACTAGTCAACCTATCTCCTCCTCTTTCTAATGGTTTTACATGATCCAAGATCATAAATCTCAAATCATTTTCCTTATGATTTTTTTCTTCAAAATGTTTCGACACCGGCAAATCTTTTCTTTTATTTCTGATTGATTGTCTATGGTTATTTAATCGGGTTTTCATATCACATGTGGTTTCACCCACGTATAACATCTTGCACGGGCACCACAATACATATATGACCCATGTTGAATCACATGTAAGATAATGATCTTAGGAGGAGAACTAGAGTCGAACCACACCCTCAGTCTGAGATTCCTGAAGAGGAGGTTCAAGTCCAGTTCTAACTGAAACCAGTCCGGTTTAGCTTGTGGACAAAAGGACAGTCCTTTGTTCAATACCCTAAGTTCATGCTCAGTCAATATATGGGATGAGATGTTTACCACTATATTGGTTTCTACTTTTTCTTTGTCACATTCATCTGTCTGAAATTGTTGGTCTTCATAGATCTTTGTGCTCTGGTTCTTCCCAGATCTTCTGTGTCTTTGGACCACCGCGGGCACCCTGGGTTACTATTGAAGGGAGTGCTGCCAAATTTTATTTATGTATATGTATATATATATATAGAGCTTTATATATAGAGAGAGCTTTATTTTAATGTAAATCACATACCATCATACCATACCACAGTATGCATAAAATCTTCTAAGCGAATATAAAACTGGAAAAAAAAAAACATACAGTATACCAAAAGGATAGTGTACAAGTTTTCGTATAGTGTGCAAGCATGATCACAACTGCTGGATTACAGGGTGGTTGTAACCATGGAAAAGAGCAGTGTATAATGTAATGGAAAAAAATGGATCAAGTGAGTAAAGGAGACAATATGGACAATCACAATACATTAGTAAGTGCCTTGTATTAACTTTCTCTACATGATCAATGCCGTTTACTGAAGTGACACAACTGAAGTTACACAACCCCTTTAAGGACATTTTATGTATATAGAACTATTAGAATTCCCTTCAGTGCATTCCTTATAAATGGCTTACATGAGAGAGAGCTCTAAATTGTGTTTTGTTTTAATGAAAAGATGGTTTAGTGGGACATACATCTGAAGAAAATTCGATCCGATAGTAAATTAGGCCCCTTGCACAGTAAAGAAGTGACAGACAGTAATCAATGTTAATCCTTTGCTTCCAACAGTGAAAAGGGGTTAATGAACTGGAAGGTCCTCTTCTCTTTGGATAGAAATTCATTCCTCCATCAAGTTTGTGTCTAATTTCTCTCCCCACCTTAATGAGAACTGTATTCTTCTCTTCAATAAAATGGATGTTTATGAAGACAAAAAAGATAAGCTGTCCTACCGAGTTCATGAATTGACTTGATTGATTCATGCTCATAACATCTTTGAACTGGTGATAACTCATTATTTACACAGAAAAGATATTCTGTTTTTCACTGATAGAGAAAATACAATTTAAAGGTAAAAACCTAAATCACTGTTCTGTGTTTTTCATGTCTACATTGGGAATGGGGGGGAATAAAAAAAACATCAATCCAGCTCCAGTGATGCTTAAAACGGCAAGATGGCATTTTTTTAAAATTACCGTATTTTTCGCCCTATAAGACGCACCTAGGTTCTTGAAGAGGAAAATAAGAAAAAAAAAATGTTTGAACCAAAAGGTGTGCTTTTGGTGGGTTTTGAACTAATGGTGGTCTGTGGATGGCACTATTACTGGGGATCTGTGGGTGACGCACTGTTATGGGGGAACTGTGAGTGACGCACTGTTATGGGGGATCTGTGGGTGACACTGTTATGGGGGATCTGTGGGTGACACTGTTATGGGGATCTCTGGATGGCTCTTCTTGGGGTCTCTGGATGTCACTGTTATGGGGATCTGTGTATGACACTGTTATGGGGGGGTATCTGTGGATGACACGTATATAGCATCTTATGCTATGTGTCATCCACAGATCCCCTCCATAACAGTGTCCCTGTAGTGTGAATGACCCTCAATACAGGGGGCGGGGGTCGCATCTGCTTTTATAATGACATCGGGGCCCGTGCAGTGACTGTATTCTACTACTACGTGCCCCACTCACTGTATAATCGTATCTGCCCGTCCTCCCGGCCTGCCTACTCCCTCCTCTCTGCTACCGAGCGCTTGTAGTTGTAAGTGTACAGGCGCTGATTACCCGATTATATACATAACAATTAACTATTACAGATACGATTATATACAGTGAGCGGGGCTCGTGTAGTAGAATACAGTCACTGCACAGGCCCCACTGTCATTATAAAAGTAGATGCGACCCCCGCCCCCTGTATTGAGGGTCAATCACACTACAGGGACACTGTTATGGAGGGGATCTGTGGATGACACATAGCATAAGATGCTATATCTGTGGATGGCACTGTTATGGGGAGGGGGATCTGTGGATGGCGCTGTTATGGGGGATCTGTAGATGGCGCTGTTATGGGAGGGGGATCTGTGGATGGCGCTGTTATGGTGAGGGGGATTTGTGCATGGTGCTGTTATGGGGGATCTGTGGATGGTGTTGTTATGGGGGATCTATGGATGACACATATAGCATAAGATGCTATATATAGTGTCATCCATAGATCCCCCCATAGCCTGGTCATCCACAGATCCCCTCCATAACAGTGTCATCCACAGATCCCCCTCCCATAACAGTGCCATCCACAGATCCCCTCCATAACATCGCCATCCATAGATCCCCCTCCCCATAACAGTGCCATCCACAGATCCCCTCCATAACAATGCCATCCACAGATCCCTCCCATAACAGTGCCATCCACAGATCCCCTCCATAACAATGCCATCCACAGATCCCTCCCATAGCAGTGCCATCCACAGATCCCCCATAACAGTGCCATCCACAGATCCCCTATAACAGTGTCATCCACAGGTCCCCCATAACAGTGTCATCCACAGATCCCCCATAACAGTGTCATCCACAGATCCCCCATAACAGTGTCATCCACAGATCCCCCATAACCGTGTCATCCACAGATCCCCCATAATAGTGTGTCATCCACAGATCACTTTGTTTCTTACACTGTTCACACAATTCTTACGTATGTACAGGATTCGTAGGATTCGAGATTCGAAAGATTCAATATATTCGAGAACCTTTTTGGATTCGGATTTTTTTAAATTGTATTCGTCCCACCTCTACAAATTATTAATAAAAATGACCTTAAAGAAACAAATCTTTAATGTACAATTAACAAAAACAAATTGGTGCAAGCAATTAGAAAAAGGTTAGAAATGTACTTTGATGTAAATTTTGTATTTTGTATATTTCCTGCCATTGCAACATACATTGGAAGCAAATATAACAAGCTATGTAAAGAACAATTTTCCATTTATGTCTTATATACAGCATTTTCCAGTCACATGTGAAATATCAAGAAAACATGAAAAATTGCACCGTGCTGATAGAGTAATGGGTAGAAAATGAAATGTAATAGACAGTAAAGAGGGCAGAGAAATGCACCTATTAGTAATGCTATATGTGTGTTCCATAACCTTAGAAGTAAACAGATTGTCAGAGTGCCTTGTTTTTAATGTAAAAATGTGTTTCTTATTCAATTCAAATGATAAAGAAAGTGCTGCATAACAAAAGCATGCTACACATATATCTGTTGTGTTCAGCCAGCTACTTCAGACCGGGAGCTGCACACAATTGATATATGTATGTGCACTGATCTGCCGTCTATACAAAGATAGTGCCAGTCAGAAATATTGAGCACGCCGCATTTTTCTGTCTGGCACTGCTTGACCTTCAGCATCACCAGATATATGAGAACTAGAGATGAGGGAATTTCCAAAAATTAAATTTGGCCGGTTCGCCAAATTTTTGGAAAAAATTCAGTTCGATCAGAATTTATTTGTGGCGAATTCCGTTAAAAATAGCTTTTTCCTGGCTGCATAGAGCCTTTATAGTGCTGTAGAACACTGTGCCTTACAGTAACACGCATAGGGAGTCTGCTCTGGTAGTGAAATAATTAAAGGGATTTTGCACTTTCAATTAACTGATGATCTATCCTCTGGATAGATCATCAGCTTCTGATCGGCGGGGGTCCAACACCCGGGACCCCCGCCAATCAGCTGTTTGAGAAGGCAGCGGCGCTCCAGCAGCGCCGCGGCCTTCTCAATGTTTACCGCCGGGCCGCCTGCCCACTGACGTCACGACTTGTATCAACTAGAGTGGGCGCGGCTAAGCTCCATTCAAGTGAACAGAGCTTAGCCGCGCCCACTCTAGTTGATACAAGTCGTGACGTCAGTGGGCGGGCGGCCCGGCGGTAAACAGTGAGAAGGCCGCGGCGCTGCTGGAGTGCCGCTGCCTTCTCAAACAGCTGATCGGCGGGGGTCCCGGGTGTCGGACCCCCACCGATCAGAAGCTGATGATCTATCCAGAGGATAGATCATCAGTTAATTGAAAGTGCAGAACCCCTTTAAGTGAGTCAGTATAACATGCAGATGAAAGACGTTGCTCTTAGAATCACTGCACACTTCACTTATTTGGGCAGTCACGGGCAAAAACTGACCAAATAACTCAAGTACTGTATGAACTCAGCCTTACAGGTTGATGTTAGCGCCAAGAAGAAGCGCACTCCTTTTACATCCTCGTCAGCTGATTCCACATAGATGTCTACAGAACCTCTTCTATTAAATGCTTATACAAGTAGAGCCCCCTGACAGAGTAGAGGGCATCAGCAGTAGGTTTGTGTTAATGTTGCTGATAATTTTGCCCTTCCGCTGATCCGTTAGAACAATAACCCCCAAAAAACATCTTGTCTGTTGAGCATCTGCCTTCACTCGGTCAGCATTTGGTCAGTAATAGGGTTGAGCAAACCCAAAATGTAAAGTTTGAGTTCGTACCGAACTTTATGTTTTTTTCTGCCCAGGACCCGAACATTTTCGTAAAAGATCGGGTTCGAGTTTGGTGTTCAACGATTTAATGACGCTTGTTGAAAGGCTGCAGGGCAGCCAATCAACAAGCATTTAACTCGTGTTCCGTTAAAAGCCATCATTGCCATGCCTATTAATGGCATGACTGTGATTGGCCAAGTGCAGCATGTCGCTCAGCCTCTATATACTCTGGAGTCACATAGCACCGCACATCACTCTGCTCTTACTAGTTGTAGGGATAGGATGCTGCTGCTGTGAGGGAAAGATTAGGAAAGACTCTGATATCTGCACTTGGTGGGAAGTCTGCGATCTACAGCGTTTTTTGTTTGGGGGTGCAATGCTAAATTTTTGGACCCTGTCCTGAGCCCAATGAGACTGAAAAAACCCGTCTGTTAGTTAGGTGGGCGTCGGCGGCCATTTTGTGCAACAGCAGTGCACCAGCACTGCATATGTGCCAGGGGAAGGGAAAATAATACTGTTTGTCAGTTCAGGGATGCAGGGAGTGACATATCCCCATTTTTTTCTGTAAAGTACCCCTGTGCTGCATTTCTGAGAGTGAAATATAATCAGTTAAATCCATCTGTTCCATTGTGGGGTGACATATTTCAATTTTTTGTTGTAAAGTACCTCTGAGGCCTGCACTGCATATGTAAAAGGCAGGCACATATATTCAGCAAATCCATCTGTTCCATTGTAGGGGTGACATATCAACCATTTATTATGTTAACACCCCTGTGCTTTATTTGTGAGAGTGAAATATAATCTCAGTTAAATCCATCTGTTTCATTTAGGGTTAAAAAAACTTTTTGGGGGCAATAAAGTACCTTTTTGCCCTGTGCTGCATTTCTGACAGTACAATAAAACTGCCAAATACTGCAGTTACATTTTTTGTTGAAAAATTAACATTTTTGCTGCTAGAAAGTACATTTGCGTTCCTGTCAGTCAAATAAAACCAGTAAATACTGTTGTTACATTTTTGGGCTTTAAATTCCCATTTGAGGCCTGCACATGAGACAGGCAGGCACATAAATTCAGCAAATCTATATGTTCTAGTGTAGGGGTGACATATCCACCATTTTTTATGTAAAAATCCCTGTGCTTCATTTGTGAGTGCAATATAATCTCAGTTAAATCTGTTTTATTGTATGTGAGAAAAAAACTTTTTGGGGGTAATAAAGTAACTTTGCTGCCTGCACTGCATAGCAGACAAGGCAATAAGTTAAAAAAAATTGTCTGTTCCATTGTTGGGTGACATTAATCAATTTTTGCCGTCAAAAAAACCCTGCTATGCCTAGGTGACAGGGACCTAAATTTCCAAAATCCGTCTGTTCCATTGTTGAGTGACATTAACCCATTTTGGCCGTCAAAAAACCCCTGCTCTGCATTGTTCACAAGGAATTAAATTTAGTTAAAACGTCTGTTGTTGAAGAGGATGTGGCACAGGAGGAGGAGGAAGAGGGATCATTTACAAGGGTTTCAGGCCAGTCAGTCACAAGTGGCTCCGAGGGTGGGTTCCTGCACCAACATAGGCCAGGTATACAATTGTCCAGCCAGGGCACAGTTATGGAGGATGAGGAGGTGGAGGATGAGGAGATGGAGGAGGAGGAACCGTGTTCACAGCAGCGTGGCACCCAAACCAGCTCATGGACATCACTGGTACGTGGATGGGGGAATACAGAGGGCACAGATGACACACCTCCCACTGAGGACAGCTTGTCGTTGCCTCTGGGCAGCCTGGCACACATTAGCGATTACATTCTAACTTGTGGTGATTACTGGGTGGCCACACTGCTGGATCCCCGTTACAAGGACAATGTACTGTCCTTAATTCCGTCACTGGAGCGTGATCTGAAGATGCGCGAGTACAAGCGCACGCTGGTAGATGTGCTGCTGATGGCATTCCTAACTGACAGCGGGGGCTCAGTGGAAGCACAAGGCGAAGGCTGAGGAGAAGGAAGAGGTCGCCAACGCACCGCCAGCACCTCAAAAGGCAGGGTTAGCATGGCTGAAATGTGGAAAAGTTTTGTCAGCACACCACAACAACCAGCACCACCAACTGATATAGAACGTCTTAGCAGGAGGCAGCATTTCAGCAACATGGTGGAGCAGTATGTGTGCACACGCCTACATGTACTGACTGATGGGTCTGCCCCCTTCAACTTCTGGGTCTCCAAATTGGGCAAATGGTCTGAGCTTGCCCTTTACGCCTTGGAGGTGCAGACCTGCCCTGCAGCCATTGTATTGTCTGAACATTTGTTTAGAACGGCAGGGGGCATTATTACATACAAGCGCAGCCACCTGTCCACAGCCAATGTGGACAAGCTCACGTTCATTAGAATGAACCAGGCAGGGATATCACAGGACTTGTCTGTACTTTGTGCAGAATAGACATGTATAATGGCCTCACCCAGCCATTGTTGTACTCCAACGCACTTTCTCTTTGTTTTATTTTTTATATTTCCCAATGTTTTGGGGTCTACCCAAATTAAAATAAAAAAATTAAAATAAAATAAAAAACAAAAACCAGTGTTGGCTACCTCCTCCTCCACCGCCGCTTCCACCTACACATCCACCGCCTCCTTAACCTCCTACTACATATGGACCTCCTCCTCCTAGATGCAGATTATTATTATTTTTTTAATGTATTTTATGTTATTTCAAATCATTTCCCTATCCACATTTGTTTGCAAAGCACTTGCCATGCTCTTAACCACATTTGCTGCCTTTTTCACCCCTCTAGCCCTTTCCATGACCTTTTTAGAGCAATTTAGTGCTCCAAAGTTCGGGTGGGGGTCAAGTTCGGGTCAAGTTCGGGTCCCGAACTCGAACATTTTTGCAAAGTTCAGCCGAACCCGTCGAACCCGAACTTCCAGGTGTCCGCTCAACTCTAGTCAGTAATCCATCAGTATTGCTAATGCCCAAAAAAACAGGAGCAGATCCAAAACAGAGATGACAAGTGAATTGAATATTTACATGTCTTCTGTGTTTTGTACCAACTCCTGCTTTTGGTAACCAAAATCACAACCCAATTATGATAGGACCATACAGGCCTAACAGCTGCTACACCGACAGGATCCATTGTGTGTCTCATTTTTCCTTGCTTCTGACAAATCAGAAGAAGGGTCAAATAAATGATGATGTCAGCAAGGCCGAAAGCCAAAATAGTGGCCCAGTCATGAAGTGGGGAGGGTGGGAACAGCATGAGAAGTCCAAAGAGTGTATTTATGACATAGTGGTGAGGTGGAAGTAAAATGAGGAGGCAACAGAGTGGCCCAATAACAGGGTCTGGAGGTTGCAGCAGCACCAGAAGGAGGACACAGAGTGGCACAATGACAGTGTGGTGGTGGCGGCAGCATCAGGAGACCACATAGTGACCCAGTGCCATAGTGTGGAGGTGGCAGCAGCATCAGAAGACCACAGAGTGGCAAGGTGACATAGTATGAAGGTGGCAGCAGCATGAGGAGACCACAGAATAGCAAGGTGACATAGTGTGAAGGTGGCAGCAGCATCAAGAGGCCACAGGATGGCAAGGTGACATAGTGTGGAGGTGGCAGCAGCATCAGGATCCATAGAGTGGCACAATGACAGTGTGGAGGTGCCAGCAGCAGCATCAGGAGGCCACAGAGTTGCACAATGACAAAGCGTGAAGGTGGTGGCAGCAGCAGCATCAGGAGGAGGCCACAGAGTGGCACAATGACAGTGTATAGGTGGTGGCAGCATTAGGAGGCCACAGAGTGGCAAGGTGACATAGTGTAGAGGTGGCAGCAGCATGGAAAGACCACAGAGTGACAAGTTGATATAGTGTGGAGGTGGCAGCAGCATCAAGAGGCCACAGAGCGGCCCAGTGACATAGTGTAAAGGTGGCAGCAGCATCAGAAGACCATAGAGTGGCAAGGTGACATAGTATAAAGGTGACAGAAGCATCAGGAGACCACAGAGTGGCAAGGTGACATAATGTAGAGGTGGCAGTAGCATCAGAAGACCAGAGAGTGGGAAGGTGACATAGTGTCAAAATCGGTTGTGATTTGCGCCTTACGTCCACCAGCTTGCCAGACCACATAGGTCGTGACAGGCACTGTCAGTATTTATAGTGTGGAGGTGGCAGCAGCATGAGAAGTCCACAGAGTGGCAAGGTGACATAGTGTGTAGGTGGCAGCAGCATGAAGAGACCACAAAGTGGCAAGGTTACATAGTGTGGAGGTGGCAGCAGCATCAGGAAACCACAGAGTGGCAAGGTGACATAGTGTGGAGTTGGCAGCAGCATGAGGAGACCGCAGAGTGGCAAGGTGACATAGTGTGGAGGTGGCAGCAGCATCAGGAGGCCATAGAGTGGGAAGGTGACATAGTGTGGAGGTGGCAGCATCATCAGGAGACCACAAAGTGCAAGGTGACATAGTGTGGAGGTGGCAGCTGCATCAGGAGACCACAGAGTGGCAAAGTGACATAGTGTGTAGGTGGCAGCATCAAGATGCCACAGAGTGGCAAGGTGACATAGTGTGGAGGTGGCAGCAGCATCAGGAGACCACAGAGTGGAAAGGTGACATGGTGTGGAGGTGGCGGCAGCATCAGTAGACCACAGAGTGGCAAGGTGACTGAGTGGGGAGGTGGGTGGCAATACGAGTACCATCTGAAGATGGTGGGTGAAAGAAGGAGCACTTGGCATCAGATGTGTGGCATCAGGCGGCTGGCATCATCAGAAAAGTAGCTGAGGCAAGTAGCCAGAAGAAACCGGTCTCTTGTGTCAAAGTGTTGGTGTGGCACCATGAATGATCTAGTCTGATGCTTCAGGCATTGGTGGGTGGAAATCCTGGCTGATCCACACCTAATTCATCTTTACAAAGGTCAGTCACTTCACATTTTGGGTGGACAGGTGAGTTCTTCTTGGGGCAACTATGGCCCTCACCGCACTAAACACCTGTTCTAATGCCACACTACTGGCCAGGCAGGACAGCTTTTCCAGGGCAAACTCGGACAGTTGCAGCCACAAATCCAATTTGGCTGCCTAGTAGTCCAGCGGATCTTCAATGACGGCTGACAGGGTGCCATCCAAGTATACCACCAACTGCTGCTCATCAGCGACTCTAGACTCAAGCTGCTGCTTATGGAGCTGGTACTGCTCCTGCCAACTCTCCCTTTCAAAGCAGCCATGGCAGTGAAGCATAAGTGCAGAGCACCCCCCAGTTAGACCTCCGAAAGGATGGACAATGGTGCAGATAGGCAGCGGCCAACTGACTACATGGGATGTCTCTATAGTAGTTCAGTTTGTCCTCCCTCTCAGCGGGTATAAAAAAGGCCCCCTTTTTGGACCGGTTGCGAGGTTCCAACAAGGTGGAGAGACAGAAGTCATCCCTCTGCCGAATGGTGACAATTCGGCTGTTACTACACAATCAAGTGAACATGCAGCGGGCTATTTGCGCAGGTGACTCTGAGGGAATCCCTGCCTCCATCTCCACTGCATACTGCCACGATGTGTCTGGATCATCTGCCTCATCTCCCTCTTGCTCCTTCTCTCCTGTCACCTGTATAGCAAAACCACCCATTTCGCTAGACATTGCTTGTGCTCCAATGCTCCTCCTCCTCCTCCAGTTCAGCCCTTACAGGGCTCATGTGGCCATGAGATCTAGGCGCCACGTCTCCTGTCTTCTGACCAGCCAGATTTACCAGTATCTGTTCCAGGACATGAAGCAGTGGAATGACGTTGTTCATCCCGTAGTCATGACGACTGACAAATAACATGGCCTCCTCAAAGGGCCTGAGCAATCGGCAGGTGTCACGCATGAGCTTCCAATGGCTGACATTAAAGTTACATAGGGGAGTACTCCTGTCCGCTTGGATCATCAAGAATTTGTTTATGACCTTTCTCTGTTCGTACAGTAAGTCTAACATATGGAGGGTGGAATTCCAACAGGGGGAAACGTCGCATATCAGCCTATGTTGGGGGATGCCTTTCAGCCGCTGCAGCTTAAGGAGGGTGTGCTTTGCGGTGTATGAGTGGCTGAAGTGCATGCAAAGTTTCCTGGCCATTTTTAGGATGTCTTGCAGATGTGTAGAAGACTTCAGGAACCGCTGGACAACCAGATTGAACACATGTGCCATGCAGGACGGATAGCTCAGCCCGCGTTGACTCAGCACTGACACCATGTTCTCCCCGTTGTTGGTCACCGTGGTTCCGATTTTTAGTTGTCGCAGAGAAAGCCAGGATTCAATTTCTTGATGAAGGACACTGAGCAGTTCCTCCCCTGTGTGACTCCAATCACCCAGGCAAATGAGGTGCAGAAAAGAGTCACAACGCCGTGCCCTGCACATATGGTATGCTGGAGGGGCACTGTGAATTGTGGAGGCTGAGGACACGGTGGAGGATGAGGAGGCAGAGGTGGACATTGTTGCAGGACCAATGGCGTGAGAACGTGGAGGCAGAAGCAGCATCACCTGGCCAAGTTGCTGGTGTGGCTGTGCAGGAACCACATCCACCCAGTGGGCTGGAAAGGACATGTATTGTCCCTGACCGTAGTTAAAGCTCCATGCACACCAACATGCTCAAGGGCTAGCCCAATGTCACGGTGTGGAAACCATACAATGAGGACCCGGTGGTAAAGCAACTAGGCTTGAATACCAGTATAAAGGGAGCAGGTCAACTCCTAATGCCACCCTAATCCTGTCCCTGACCTCCTTACTGTATGAGCCGGCCTTAATGATAGGGGGCTCATACTTAGGAACCTCGGGCCCTACTAACCCTTGAGATCCCTGGAAATAATGTCAGGGCTAGGAGACGACCAGTTCATCCATGACTCAGATGAATCAGAGTCTCCCACAGGCCTAGCAACCAGTAGCAACAGGGAAAACAACAACACTACAATCATGTTTTAGAGCGGGTCAACCTGACCCCTATAACATCACCACAACTGTAGTAATCCCCATTGAAACACATAAACAGAAAAGCCAGTGAGAAACCAAGAAGGTCGGCAGGTAAGAACCCAGAGACAGGAATCCCACCTGGATAACAAGCTCTGGGACACTTAGCGCTTACCTGCCGCAGCAATGGGAAGAAAGACGCTCACTGCCTAGATTTGTGGTTCACCCCTCCGGGAAAACATGGGGCCCACTTACACAGGCTGGTGGTCAATGCTGTTCCCCCTCCGAGGAACACAGAAGCCCCCTCACCGGAGGCACAACACCTAGGGTAACATCTGGTCAACCACTGAGGAAGGGGCAACTAAGAGCCCCGAAACGCGTTTGGTACTGGACCCCCTCATTCAACACAAGGACCACCAACTTCTACAGCTCTGAATTCCTCTGGAGAAACCTTATTGAGGACATATCACATGCATTTGTGGAGCTGTGGACTGTGAAAGAAACTACTGGCGCCAGTAAGTGAAAGCTTGTTAAAGTAAAGAACATCAGCTGTCGAAATCCCTGGAAAATTGCTGAGGAAAGTCGCACATTACTATTCCACAAACAAAATCGATACTCACGTGAATAAAGCAGCAGCGGAGGATCGTATCTAGGACGCCGCGGACTGTCGATTGGATCCGCCTGCAGACATCTGTTTCGTGAGTAAATAACAACCATAGATGGAATAAGCATTTGCGACGAATATAATCGGCACAGAGTCCTATCTCTTGATGTTGTAACTTGGTCCTCATACAGACTAATCAATATGCAAAAATTCGGATAACCTACGATTATATGTAGATGTTTGGACATTGGATCGAATATCTTGAATATAATACCACTCTTTTCATATGATCATTTATACAAAATTTTGGACTTGTGTCTATTGATGTGTAATTTTTGGACATTGGATTTAAGAATAACCATTGCGTTTGATTGGAACTCTGTGATTTTACTAATTAATAGTTTTTACTGTGAAGGTACTATTTAGTCTGGCCAGACCTACGTTGATTGCAGTATATTTTTATCAGTATTATTGTCATTGCTAATTTTATCAGTATTATAGCATTTTTATCTAATAAAGTACCACATACTCCATATATAGTGAGTGCCCAGCCCTTCCTTTGAAATATAGGGTAACATCTTGCATACATGCCGAACCTAAAACACCAACTGACCAGACATATAACAACAAAAAGATGAGACACCACACCAAAAAAATCACACAGGTAGTGGAACAAGAAGGGTAGAATTGGAAGACAATCTCTGTCCAACAAGGAGGCCCTCAAGCTGGACAGATGGAAAAGTCCAGGATGGCAGCATAACTCCAGCACCAACAGAAGCTGAACTCAACTCTGACCTCAGGCTCCAAATACCAGAACTATAAGAATCGAGGCTACACCCAGCTCCACCTTGCTCACACCTTAACTCCATACACACCAGAAATTGGAAGGGAACCAGACTTGAAGGGAAAGTATCAAAACATGCTGCAAACTACACATTGCCACTAGCAACAAGCATGCATGGCTAAAGTGTCACGGTCCACTACCACCAGACTATGACACAGCCGTGACACCCACCTTCTGTTCTACATGTGTGTGCAGGGTTGGCACTGCCTTTTTGGCAAAGAAATGATGGCTTGAGACTCTCCACCTCGGCTTGGCACAAGTCATCAGTTCTCTGAAAGGTGCAGAGTCCACCACTTGGAAAGGGAGGGACTGTAGCACCAGCAACTTGGACAGGAGCATGTTCTGCTTCTGCGCCGTTGGATGAGTCCACACATACTGTTGGATCTCTTTGGTGATCAATTGCTGAAAGAGCATCAGGACCAGCAGATGATGGGAAGGAAAGACAGCTCCTTTCAGCTGAGGTGGTGGAGCATTGACTGCCTGAAAACAGGTGCATGCCACGGGGTGATGCAGCAGTTGCTGTGACAGGCTGGACCACTACATCGGAGCCACGGTTTTCCCAGGCCACTTTATGGTGACGCTGCATATGTTGACGCAGGGCAGTGGTGCCAACATTGACACCCTGGCCATGCTACACCTTTTGCCCACAAATTCTACATATGGCCATGTTCACCTCCTTAACAAAAAACTGCCACACTGCCTAGTAGGTGATTCTACCCCCAACACTACGCACTGACTGACTGCGACCACCGCTGCCTCTGTGAACCCGTGTACCGCTACTTCCTGTGTAGGTAGGCTCCTGTGAAGCGGGTGGTCTACCACCGGCATGATTGGCTCCTGACCTCCCACTGCTGCCTCCCTGCTGACTCCCGGCCATGCTAGCGACTTGCTGGCTCGGCCGCCGCCTCACGGGCAAGCTGCCACCCTCTTCTCCTGATGATGATGAAGCCCCTTCGTCACCTGGCTCCCAATTGTGATCGGCTACATCATGATCGAGTAGTGTCTGCACGTCACTGATGTCCTCCTCAATGGTCTCTGGGCCAGGAGCCTGACCACTCGCAACACCAGCTCCCACACTACTCTTCTCATCTCTACTTGCCTGCCTACCGGAGGAATTGGCGGATGCCTCCTCCAGATATTGGCTGGGCAGTAGCTGCTGGCTGTCCTCTAGTAGCTTGTCCTCGCTGTATAGTGGAGCTTAGCCCACTGCATACAATAATTCTCTGGCTGAGGTAACAGAAAAGGACAGAGGCAGGTTGAGGTGTCTGACGAACCCACTGACTCTTGGCTAGGGGTGTCTGATGGGACTTGCAATGAAATCGAAGATCGAGTCAAACATTCAAGAACCACTGGGTTGCTGGTTAAGACACGACCACTAGCTGACACTGGGAGCTCATACCTCTCCAACTGACCCCTGCTACCATGGCCACTTACTCTGCTGCGACCTCACATACTAATACACACAAAAAAGGGCTTTAAAACATATAACTGCACCGCTGAACGACAAATATATTTATCTTTTGCCACTAATACACGCCACAAAAGGTTTTAGAACATATAAATGCACCGCTTAACGGCAAATACATTTTTTCTTTTTCCACTAGTATATGCCACAAAAGGCTTTAGAACACATAACTGCACCGCTGAACGGCAAATATATTTTTTCTTTTGCCACTAATACACAACAAAAAGGGCTGTGATTTTAGCACTTCACCACACAGTGGCTAATAAGCCCTTTTTTCCCCACTAATACAAGCCAAAAAAATGCTTTATAAAATATAACTGCACCGGACAAGGGCAGATAAAACGTATAAATATTTCCTTGTAATAAACCCTATTAATGGTTGTAACACTCCAATAACAAGATTGGTTTGCTGGAATTACATTGCTTTATAATGGCAATTTGGGTGCCTAGTCAGTGCAGCAAGGTGTAATAGGATTGTTACTATTACCCAGGCTGTAACCTCCCCTACTGAACCCTGTTCAACATAAATGCTGTGGAATGATTCCTCCCTATCATTTAGCTACAGCTTGAATAATCTTTTCCTGCACTTGTAAATCATTTTTTTAGTACAATGAAGTTTTTTCTAGCAATGTCCCTAGCGACTGCTGACGTCTCTCTCTGCACTAAGTACACTGGAAAATGTCAGAATCCAAGATGGCTGAGGATATTTATAGGGCTGTGACATAACATGGCTGGCTGGCTGCTTATTGGCTGCATGCATGGCATCATGGGTGATCCTGCCTTCCCAGAGTTCCTTGCTCCATGTCCTCACACGTGCAGCAGCAATTTTAGGAAAAAAATAGATTTGTTACCACGAATCGCGAGGTAATTTGGCTTCTGTCACCACCAGACATCTGAGAAGCTCTGACAGATGCCTTTCAGAACCTCCTCCTTGAGCTTCCTTTGTTTTGCTTTCAGTTCCTCATCTCGTTAGTCTCTCTCAGCTGTTATGTAGTTGTACTGATTGCATCCCTTTAAATTCCTCCCCATAGTGCATCAGTGTGCGGTTTATATTACTTCCTGGAGTGTGTGTGCATGCTGATCCTACTTCTCAGTCTTCTACAAGATAAGTGTTGTGCATTCATTTGTGTTTTTCTGTTTGCTGGATCCCAGGTCACCCTGACTCCCTCCATATCTAGTGTAGGGAGCCGGTGGTCGTGTCCCCTCACTATTGTAGGGTGTTCAGGTGTTATACAGTCGAGGTACGAGGATATACGATCATCTACCATTGGGATTTTCGCATAGGCTGAGTAGTAAGGAAGAGAGCCAGGTCTTATGCAGGGGTCTCCCTTTTTGTTCCTTAGTTTTGGATCCAGTGAGTCGTATATTCATTTTGTGTTGTCTTGTTTCCTGTACACCTTCCGTGACAGCTTCGGTGCAAATCAAATTTTTCATGAAATTAGGATCCACTACGTCAGCTTCGATTTGCTCATCTGTAATCAGAAAAATGTCACATGAAAAAGCCCAAACACAATGGAAGAAAAAATAAGCTATTTTCAACCCATGAGCTAACTTCTTCCTCTTTCCCTCTTGCCTTTAGCACCTAAACCACAATATTCGTAATTGCTTTCCTTGCTTAAATTAGTTATATACTTGTGTAAAGGGCCTTTACTTGGAAAGCCTTGAATTGCTACTCTTAAGTTGGAAGATATCTTGTTGACAATAACTGCTGGCAGTGCTGTGATCTGATAGCCTGAATTTCTGACAGAATCTGTTAGCCTTTAAAAATGTTCCCACAATGTGGAAAATATACTTGTATATTGTAATATTATTCGTATATTGAGATAAGGTCCAACATCTGAAGTTTCATTTTCTGAGAGATTCTAATAACATGATTTCCTGTTCTGATTTCATCAGGGTTAGTTTTGTCAAGAAAACCTGTATGCAATTTCCTGTTTGAGAAGTATGAAGTGACCAAGTAGATCACTGCAAATTGTTAATTTAATGCTGAAGAATTAATCTAAGGTTAAAGAGTTAAATGCTGTGATTTATTGTTAGATCACTTATTCTCTTATACAATCTTTATCCCTAATGGCTATGTATGGGCAATCAATAGTTAACACTGGCTAATTAACACTGACTTTCCCTCCCCCGGTTAGACCTTCCTGAGAATGGGAGATAGCACTCATTTTTTACTGGAAGTGAGGATCTAACAAGGAGGATAGCCAGTAGTCATCCCTCTGCGAAATCCTGACAATGCGGCTGTCACTATGCAGACAAGAAAGCATGCATCTGGCCATTTACGCAAGGGATTTGGAGGGCCTCACTGCCTTCATCTCCACTGTATACTTCCACGGCCTGTCATGGTTATCTACATTGTCTTCGTCACTGCTCTCCAGCTCCTCATGCTCCACATGCTCTCCTGCTCTTCTCCTGTTGCTTGGGCAAATAAACCACCTATTTGTTTATAAAATTCTTAGGCATTTATGTCCTCTTCCTCCTTCTCCTCTTCATCCTCCTCATGGCTCGGGTGGCCGTGAGATGTAGGTGCCACGTCTTCTTTCCCCTTGCCAATCAGATTTCTCAGCATGCCATCCAGGATGCGAAGAAGTGGAATGACATCATTCATCCCATAGTTCTGCCGAATCACAAATAAAATGGCCTTCTCAAATACAGATACAAACGCAAAAACACAAAATGCAATCACACACTGGTTTTAAAGTCAGTATAAAACTGAGTCTGCTTACATAGCACCTACCAGTAGCCATTAGGCTCCAGGAGAAGTATATAGTGGGCTCAGCATACATGCTGGTACTTGCATCCCTGGATCCGATGAAAGCTGTAATGGCACCGGACGGGGTTAAAAGCAGAGTGTGCTTGGCGTGCATGCTGTTCCTGCGCTCCCTGGACTTTGTGTGGCTGTCATGGCCCATAAAAGGTAGGAACTAGTGTTAGGGACCACTCATTAAGGCGACCTTGACGTGGTGAGTGGCTTATTACGCTTTGGCCAAAATGTACACCAATCCCTTAGTCAACATCCAGCATAAAGGCAGGGCAGAGTGCTGGTTGCAGTGTGCGATTGCATTTTGTGTTTTTGCGTTTGTATCTGTATTTCGCCATAGCAATCTGCACCTGCTAGGGGTTGTGCGGGCTGAATCCCCCATATTTTTCCTTTGTAGTATATATTGGAGGCGTGGCGATCTCCAAGCAGTCATGCACACCTGACCAGTTACTATGCCCTGGAGGCTGGTTTTAAAGTCAGTATAAAACTGAGTCTGCTTACATAGCACCTACCAGTAGCCATTAGGCTCCAGGAGAAGTATATAGTGGGCTCAGCATGCATGTTGGTACTTGCATCCCTGGATCCGATGAAAGCTGTAATGGCACCGGACGGGGTTAAAAGCAGAGTGTGCTTGGCGTGCATGCTGTACCTGCGCTCCCTGGACTTTGTGTGGCTGTCATGGCCCATAAAAGGTAGGAACTAGTGTTAGGGACCACTCATTAAGGCGACCTTGACGTGGTGAGTGGCTTATTACGCTTTGGCCAAAATGTACACCAATGCCTTATTCAACATCCAGCATAAAGGCAGGGCAGAGTGCTGGTTGCAGTGTGCGATTGCATTTTGTGTTTTTGCGTTTGTATCTGTATTTCGCCATAGCAATCTGCACCTGCTAGGGGTTGTGCGGGCTGAATCCCCCATATTTTTTCTTTATAATATTCAAAAAGGGTCCAAAAACAGAGTCTGGAAACTATAGGCCGGTAAGTTTAACATCTGTTGTGGGTAAACTGTTTGAAGGTTTTCTAAGAGATGCTATCTTAGAGCATCTCAACGGAAAAAAGCAAATAACGCCATATCAGCATGGCTTCATCAGGAATCGGTCATGCCAAACTAATTTAATCAGTTTCTATAAGGAGGTAAGTTCTAGACTTGACAGCGGCGAATCAATGGATGTCGTGTATCTGGACTTCTCCAAAGCATTTGACACTGTACCACATAAAAGGTTAGTATATAAAATGAGAATGCTCGGACTGGGAGAAAACGTCTGTATGTGGGTAAGTAACTGGCTCAATGATAGGAAACAGAGGGTGGTTATTAACGGTACACATTCAGATTGGGTCACTGTCACTAGTGGAGTACCTCAGGGGTCAGTATTGGGCCCTATTCTCTTCAATATATTTTTTAATGATCTTGTAGAAGGCTTGCATAGTAAAGTATCAATTTCCGCAGATTACATTAAACTGTGTAATTGACACTGAAAACGACAGTATACTACTACAGAGGGATCTAGATAGATTGGAGGCTTGGGAAGATAAGTGGCAGATAAGGTTTAACACTGACAAATGTAAAGTTATGCACATGGGAAGGAATAATACAAGTCACCTGTACATACTAAATGGTAAAAGACTCAGTAACAATGACATTGAAAATGATCTAGGAATTTTAATAAACAGCAAACTAAGCTGCAAAAACCAGTGTCAGGCAGCTGCTGCCAAGGCTAATTAGATAATGGGTTGCATAAAAAGGGGCATAGATGCCCGTGATAAGAACATAGTCCTACCACTTTACAAATCGCTAGTCAGATCACACATGGAGTATTGTGTATAGTTCTGGGATCCTGTAAACAATGCAGACATAGCAGAGCTGGAAAGGGTCCAGAGTAGGGCAACTAAAGTAATAACTGGAATGGGGCAACTACAGTACCCTGAAAGATTACCAAAATTAGGGTTATTCACTTTAAAAAAAAGACGACTGAGGGGAGATCTAATTGATATGTATTAAGCAAATATATTGCTGCATTTGTGGGAGGGGAGGCTGATTATAAGGCTAATTATACGCACTTGTGGGCCCAGGCTGGCTGATTACTAGGCTATTTATAGGCACCTGTGGGCCCAGGCTGATGCTGATTTCACTACCTCTGAGATAGGGCTAGGATACAGCAGCCCTGTGTGGAGGCTGCTTATGGCTGGGTGACGGCAGAATGTCTCAGGAGGGAGCTGGTATTCATGGTAGGATCGGAGTTGTTTGCACGAGACCCACGCTGCGGTCCGCGACATGTAGCGCTCTGGGATAAGGCAGAGTTTGGGTGCTAATGGTCGAACCATGGTTGTTTGTATTGTTTGTCTGGCTATTCAGCGGCCTGGTGGGGCCATTGCATACAGTTATTGGGGTAGCATGTGCTTAGAGTGGGCATGGTTGTATGTTTTCTGATGCCTGGTTTACATGCGGGGCGCGTGTCTGCAGTTGGGTTTAAGTGATGGTAAATGTGGATCAATGGTAGATAAAAAAAAACAACAACTGTTGTTAGTATATTTTGTCTAGCTTGTGGGGGGCTATTACATATTGTTATTGGTGTAAGCATGTCCCTAGAATAGGTATGGTCGCATGTTTTATGATACCTGTTACATATGGGACGCGTGTCTCCAAGCTACGCACGCTGTGCTTAAGTGATGGTATTTTATTCATACAGTTTTTGGAAGGGTCATGGATCAATGAGAAAAACAAAAAACAAACAAACAAAAAAAAAACCTCCTGCAGCATCATGTGGAGGTTCGTTTGCGCCTGGGCAATGGCAGAAGGTGCCAGGCGAGTGCTGGCATTCACGGTAGGATCGGACTTGGTTACACGGTCCGTGACTTGTAGCGCTCTTGGGCGAGGGGGTTGGGCGCTAATGGTCAAATGATCGTGGTTAGGATTGTTACCTTCAAAGCTACGTCCGTGTGTCTCCATTTACATTTTGTCCTATACGCCATTCACTACTAGAGCTGCGTTCATGCGTCGCTGTTACATTACATTAATACTCTGCTCACTTTCATATTGCTGCGTTATACCATGCTCCTCATACTCATACTCAGAGCTGTGCACATACCATGTTTTTAGGCACCACTCACATCCAGAGCTGCATTCACCCACTTGTTCTTACATCATGTGTTATACTCTGCTTCCACTTAAAGCTGCATTTCTTTTCATTGCTACATAATGGTTACTCACTATTCTTACTAGGGCTATCAGCACACCGCTCTGATACTGCTCTTCCGATAAACATAGCTGCTTTCTTTTCAGGCTTACGTTTCTTTCCTCGGTGGTTTCTTACATTCCTTAGGCCTACCTTTTTCTGTTTACTTGGGGGGGGGGGGGGGAGGGGAAAAAATTAAAAAATTTGGTGGTGTTCTTTAGTCCTGGTTTGCATTCACTCAGACTGGTCTCCTTTACTTCTGGTTCACATTCACTCAGATTGATCTCCCGCCTCAGTTAACCAAATAGCTCCCTAGCGGTCAGTGGGCCAATAGGAGTAAGTTCCTACTATGTTTTCACAGTTGTTCATTCGCTTGTCACGACAAGGGTCTTTTCCTAGCGAACTGCAATGCCTCTGGCTCTTGTTTTTCTCCCATCTGTTTCAATTTCACGGTTTGCGGTTGGTTTAATGTTTCGTTTATGCAAGTGGTTTGGATCACTAATGTCTATGCATTTTCCATTAGGTCTAGCTCACGTTTTAATTACTTATCGTCACTGTAAGGTCATCCAGGTCAGTCTCTTGGCTTCGGGGGGCCTCATGGCTTCGGGGGCCCGATGACCGTTCTTCATGTTGTTCGTTAGGGGTACAATATGGTTGTAGGCTGGTTAGCGTCCTAGGTTTATTAAAAAAATATATATAAATTCGCCATTAGTCTCTCACGCATGGCTTCTCCGTTTTAGTGTTACACATATGTCTCCGCCATTAGAGTCTCACGCATGGCTTCTCCGTTTAAAGTTTACACACATAACTGCCATTCGAGGCCGGCTGCGTGGTCCCGCAAAAGGTAGGTTCCATGTCTTTTTCTGCCTTCAGACCCGCTCGCATGGCTCGGTCATCTGTGGCTCGCAATACAATTTTCTTTTGGTGGCTTGTACCATTAGAGTCTCACTCACATTATTGTTTTCCCTGACTTTTATTTTCTAGCTTGTTGGGTTTTCATTGTTTTCTTAATAAGCAGTCATCCCAAGCCTGCCTTTGCGGACATCATCTTCTCCCAGGCATGCTTACTTGATCTACAAACTTGGGCCAAGGGTGTTGGTGTCCGGCCTAAGTCCTGGGTATCGGTCCGTCTTCTAGTAGGCGGTACAGTAATAAGGCGCAGTTTACGAAGTCTGTCATGTCTTCAGACACAAGTCCTATCACGACTACAGGTGCAGCATACATAGTTTATCACAGCCTTAAGCTTATTTTCTGTCACAACTGCAGGTATTATGTGTACGTTCTGTCCTTATTACAGGCAACATTAGCTCGTAATCGAAATGGCCATGTATTCCTGTGGATGGTTCCCCAGACCTGGTGAGTTCACACATTTCACTTAATTTACTACTACAGTAAGACGGCATACGCCATGTTCTGACTTTTGGACCCTTAATAGAAAGTGTGGCCTGGGGAATAAGTAGAGGTAAAGTATTTTGCCACCAGGAACAGTCGGTGCCTGATCAGGGCCCTTGGCGGATGGTTGAAGTTCATCTAGGCCCTTCCAACAGATTTACCATTGTTTGTTTCAGTCTGCTCTCAGGATTCAGACCTTCTCGTAATATGGTCATATGTTAGTCAACATAGGAGTAAATCGTTACCAGCCACTCTTTCAATCGCATCAGCATTAACCATCTCCAAGAACAATGTGGCAGTGCACATGACAGAGGTAAGGTAGATTGAAGTCACTGTGATATATACGGTATATTCCGCACCTTCATCGTGGAAGGTCTTTTCCGTTCAAAATCGGTTGTCATAACGGTATGTATATATTTACTCTAAACTAAGGTCTGCTCTTTTTGGCCCCTTTAGGAGGAAAGAAGGTTTGTACACAAACATAGAAGAGGATTCTTTACGGTAAGAGCAGTGAGACTATGGAACTCTCTGCCTGAGGAGGTGGTGATGGTGAGTACAATAAAGGAATTCAAGAGGGGCCTGGATATATTTCTAGAACGTAATAATATTACAGGCTACAGCGACTAGAGAGGGGTTGTTTATTCAGGGAATTATTCTGATTGCCTGATTGGAGTCGGGAAGGAATTTTTTATTCCCCAAAAGTGGGGAAAATTGGCTTCTACCTCACAGGGTTATATATTTTTTGCCTTCCTCTGGATCAACTTGCAGGATGACAGGACGAACTGGATGGACAAATGTATTTTTTCGGCCTTATGTACTATGTTACTATGTAAATGTTCACAAACCGCTCGTTCGAGGCAGGCTCCATTAACTTTAATGGCAGGTGAACCTGAAAAACCTTCAGGTCATATTTGCAGCCACCAAATACTTACTAGAAGTGCACAAATAGTCCCACAACATGGACAGTGACATACCAGAGGGGGATCAATGGCAAAAATTCCCACAAAAAATGTGTATTTTAATCAGGGGCCATTTTCATGCGTTTTAAAGGTAAACTCTCAAAAATGTGCCCTGCTGGAGGCTAGAAAAATGTATTTTAGGCCATGGGAGTATGGGCCCCAAAAATTAGGCAATCACCTGACAGAAAAGAACAAGTGATTGTGGCTGGAGATATATTAGGCAGTCAGTGGATAACAATTTTACTGCAGGCCAGTGGAGTACAGGACCCAAACAATACCTTCTTAAGGCAGTCGTCTTTAGGAGAGTGTTGAGCTTACTGCGACATATGCGTTAACAGCACAGGATGCAGATATCTACACTATTGTCAGCAGCTGACACGTTAAAAAAAAAAAACACACTGCAGAGCCATGTGCCAGCATCCTGGGAGCGCAAGATGTGACCGTGCATGGTGGATGGCTCGCTCCAGATACATTTGCAGTCTGCTTTTTGCCTCCTGTGCACTGTGAATTCTTCCTGCTTCTCCTCCTCCTTCGCCTATCTGCTTCTGTCTCTCCCTCTGAACTCCCCTCAGCTTCCTCCCTTGTGGGCACCCACGTGATGTCTATCAACACAACATCATCGTCACCTTCACCACCACTGACATTAGAGATCTCTGGGTAGGCAACAACTGATCTGGTTACTGTTGTCGAGTGGAGGGGCTATGGTGGTGGTGTCTTTGGGGGTGCACACAGCAGAGAGAGAGGAGGGTGCAGATACAGAGGATGAGGAGAGTGCAGAAGCGCAAGGCTGAGATAGCCACTCAGCCAACGCTGGTGCGTCCTTTGACGTAATTGCACCCACCTTCTCCAACTTTCCACTTAGGCTCCAGCCTGGTGCACCTGCCCGACCCCTACCACCCCTTGGAAACGGCCTGCCTCTTCCTGTGCCTGTCATTTTGTGAAAGCAGGTATATCAAACCCCTTAATCAGTATTTTGTGGAAGCAGGTAGCAGGTATATCGCACCCCTCAATCAGTATTTTGTAGAAGCAGGTGTATCGCACCCCTCAATCAGTATTTTGTTGAAACAGGTATATAGAACACCTGAATCAATATTCAGTGGAAGCAGGTATATCGCACACCTCAATCTGTATTTTGTGGAAGAAGGTTTATCAAACCCCTTAATCACTTTTTTGTGAAAGCAAGTATATTGCACCCCTCAATCAGTATATTGTGGAAGGAGGTATATAGAACCCCTTAATCAATATTTTGTAAAAGCAAGTATATCACACCCCTCAATCATTATTTTGTGGAAACAGGTATATAGGACTGCTAAATCAATATTTGGTGGAAGTGAGTATATGGCACCCCTCAATCAGTATTTTGTGGAAACAGGTATATAGAACCCCTTAATTATTATTTTGAGAAGCAGGTATATCCCACCCCTCAATCTGTATTTTGTGGAAGCAGGTATATCAAACCCCTTAATCAGTATTTTGTGAAAGCAGGCATATCAAACCCCTTAACCCCTTCAGGACCCCGGGATTTTCCATATTTCCATTTTAATTTTTCAGTCCCCGCCTTCCCATAGTCCTAACTTTTTTTTTTTTCTATTTACATAACCTTTTGAGCTAATTTTTTGCAGGACAGATTCTACTTTCTAATAGCACCATTTACGGTTGCATACCATGTAGTAGGGAGCGGGAAAAAAATTCCAAATGGGGTAGAATTGGGGAAAAAAATCCAATTCTGATAAAGGTTTTTTATTTTATTTTTTTACACTGTACACTATGCGGTAATATTGACCTGTTATCTTCATTCTCCAGTTCAGTACGGTTCCAACGATACCACACTCGAATTTTTCTTGCGATTTAATAGTAAAAAAAAAAAGGTCTTGGGTGACAATAACTGGCAATCGTTCGATTGCCCGTAGTATTCAGTGATGGCTAAATAGCCATCATTGAAGACTTTAATTGCACTATA
Source organism: Bufo gargarizans (assembly GCF_014858855.1). Classification (NCBI taxonomy): domain Eukaryota; kingdom Metazoa; phylum Chordata; class Amphibia; order Anura; family Bufonidae; genus Bufo; species Bufo gargarizans. The sequence continues at coordinate 429,686,899 of NC_058080.1, forward strand.
TCAATTCAAGGCTGTCACCTAGTGGCCTATATTGATATATACATCTAATTGACTCTGAAGCCGGCTTGGGGCTTCAGTCAATTAGATCGAGGTAACAGGTCCCCCTGATCTCAGCCAGGGGACGCTGTTACCGGACCTTACGGCTGATGGCATACATGTGCCAAGGGTCTCTGCTATTTAAAATGGCAGATACCCCGCGGCTAAGGCGCCCGCTGCACGCGCGAGTGGGCACCATGTTTAGGGATTGGACCCATGACGTACAGCCACGTCATGGGTCCTTATGGGATTAATCAGTACTTTGTGGATGCAGGTATATCGCACCCCTCAATCAGTATTATGTGGAGGCAGGTATATAGAACCCCTTAATCAGTATTTTGTAGAAGCAGGTAGGTATATTGAACTCCTGAATAAATGTTTGGTGGAAGCAGGTATATCACGCCCCTCAATCAATTTTTTTGTGGAAGCCTGTGTATCACAGGCCCCAATCAATATTTAGTGGAAGCAGGTATATCTTACCCCTTAATCAATATTTTGTGGAAGCAGCCTGCAGGTATATTGCACCCCTCAATCAGTTTTTTTGGGGGGCAACAGGTATATCACACCTGTTGCAAATAGTTGTTCCAATAACTCTTCTCCCTCTATATACCTGCGGTATCGCAGCTGAACCACACACAACTGCTGCACAATACAAATGCACTATAATAAACTTTCTATGTTAGAAAGTACCTGTATATTATAGGTATATCACACCCTTCAATCAGTTTTTTGGGGGGAAACGGGTATATCACACCAGTTGCAATTAGTTATTCCAATAGCATTTGTCCCTCTGTATAGCTGTGGTATCGCAGCAGAACCGCACACAAATGCTGCACAACACAAATGCACTATAATATACTTTCTATGTTAGAAAGTATACTATAAGTATATATAATATATATAATTATTTGTTCCAATTGCATTTGTCACTCTGTGTAGATTCTGTAACGCAGCAGAACCGCAAACAAATGCTGCACTACCTTAATGCACTATATAGAAAGTATATTATTGGTATATAACACCCCTTCTTCAATCATTTTTTTTGGGAGGCAACTGGTAAATCACACCAGTAGAAATTATTTGTTCCAAAAAAAGTATATTATAAGTATATTACACCCCTCAGTAAGTCACACCTATCGATAACACACCTATGCCAGTCCTTAAAAAGACTTTTGTGGCCCTATTAGCTAGCGTTTGGTGTCCCTAACAGTCTGTCCCTGCTCCACAAAGCAACCTCTCCCTACACTGGCAAAACAGAATGTAAAATGGCGGCCAGATTGGGTTCTGATATAGGGTGAGGGTGTGTCCATGTGTTGAAACGTCTCAATTGGCTGTCCTGTCCCACCTGATGGATGTGTCATGGTTATAAGCCAGGCCCAGGAGTGGGTCTAAAACACAGAACAGGTATAAATAATTCCTTTTATGAGTAAGGCATTAGTCACACTGTGAAGACATTATTCACATTCATCAGTGATTTCCATCAGCGATTGTGAACCAAAACCAGAAGTGGAGCCTATGCAGTGCTAATGTAATATGGAGCTATAGTAACTGTATGACTGAACGAATTAACTATGAATGTCGGTGCACTTGACAGTGATGCACATGGCGATTATATTACACCTGCCTTTAATACTAAGGAACAGTAACTGTATCCCTAACAGAATGCATTAACCTCCCTGGCGGTATGATTATGTCAGGAATTTTGTTCCAAAAGCGGTACCATTTTTTTGCATGGAAATTTGGTGTTATGTATTGTAGGCCTGCATTTTTTAGTAATTACTTACTTAAACCTGACCAAAGAAGACTCTAGTAGACCTCTCAGATGTGATAAAGTTCGAAAAAAATAAAATCATGAGTTATAATTAGAGTTCAGCGAACACCTGGATGTTCGGGTTCGAGAAGTTCGGCCGAACTTCCCGGAAATGTTCGGGTTCGGGATCCGAACCCGATCCGAACTTCGTCCCGAACCCGAACCCCATTGAAATCAATGGGGACCCGAACTTTTCTTTACTAAAAAGGCTGTAAAACAGCCCAGGAAAGGGCTAGAGGGCTGCAAAAGGCAGCAACATGTAGGTAAATCCCCTGCAAACAAATGTGGATAGGGAAATGAATTAAAATAAAAATTAAATAAATAAAAATTAACCAAAATCAATTGGAGAGAGGTCCCATAGCAGAGAATCTGGCTTCACGTCACCCACCACTAGAACAGTCCATTATCAGATATTTAGGCCCCGGCACCCAGGCAGAGGAGAGAGGTCCCGTAACAGACAATCTGGCTTCATGTCAGCAGAGAATCAGTCTGCATGTCATAGCAGAGAATCAGGCTTCACGTCAGCCACCAATACGGCATACATATTAGGACATCGTCAGACATCATCCACAACTCCATCCCCAGTCAGGCAAAACTCCCTCCTACCTCAGACTTTAGACAAAACTCTGTCCTCCATCAGGCAAAACTCCATCAGACAAAACTCCGTCCTCCGTCAGGCAAAACTCCATCAGACCTCAGACATCAGACAAAACTCCGTCCTCCCTAACTCAAAACTCCATCAGACATCAGACAAAACTCCGTCCTCCCTAACTCAAAACTCCATCAGACCTCAGACATCAGCTAAAACTCTGTCCTCCCTCAGACATCAGCCAAAACTCTGTCCTCCCTAACTCAAAATACGCCCTACTATACACACTCTTCACCTGACGGAGCTGCTAGCTGCTGGAGAGGCAAAGGACCTGTGATGACGTCATGACCATGTGACGAGTCCCGTGTGTGGGAGGGGTCAGATGTACAGAACAGTAGCAATCAAATAGAGCTCTGTACTAGAGATCTGTGTGTAACCTGCATGTAGCAGAGCTGTGTACTGTGTAGCAGGGCTGTATGTGTAACCTGCATGTAGCAGAGCTGTGTACTGTGTTACAGAGATGTATGTGTAACCTGCAGGTAGCCGAGCTGTGTACTGTGTAGCAGATCTGTATGTGTAACCTGCAGGTAGCAGAGCTGTGTACTGTGTAGCAGATCTGTATGTGTAACCTGCATGTAGCAGAGCTGTGTACTGTGTAGCAGAGCTGTATGTGTAAACTGCATGTAGCAGAGCTGTGTACTGTGTAGCAGTGCTGTATGTGTAACCTGCATGTAGCAGTGCTGTATACTGTGTAGCAGAGCTGTATGTGTAACCTGCATGTAGCAGAGCTGTGAACTGTGTAGCAGAGCTGTATGTGTAACCTGCATGTAGCAGTGCTGTGTACTGTGTAGCAGAGCTGTATGTGTAACCTGCATGTAGCAGAGCTGTGTACTGTGTTACAGATATGTACGTGTAACCTGCAGGTAGCAGAGCTGTGTACTGTGTTACAGAGATGTATGTGTAACCTGCATGTAGCAGAGCTGTGTACTGTGTTACAGAGATGTATGTGTAAACTGTAGGTAGCAGAGCTGTGTACTGTGTAGCAGATCTGTATGTGTAACCTGCATGTAGCAGAGCTGTGTACTGTGTAGCAGAGATGTATGTGTAACCTGCATGTAGCAGAGCTGTGTACTGTGTAGCAGTGCTGTATGTGTAACCTGCATGTAGCAGTGCTGTGTAGTGTGTAGCAGAGCTGTATGTGTAACCTGCATGTAGCAGTGCTGTGAACTGTGTAGCAGAGCTGTATGTGTAACCTGCACGTAGCAGAGCTGTGTACTGTGTTACAGAGCTGTATGTGTAACCTGCATGTAGCAGAGCTGTGTATGTGTACTGTGTTACAGAGATGTGTGTGTAACCTGCATGTAGCAGAGCTGTGTACTGTGTTACAGAGATGTATGTGTAACCTGCATGTAGCAGGCTGTGTACTGTGTTACAGAGATGTATGTGTAACCTGTAGGTAGCAGAGCTGTGTACTGTGTAGCAGATCTGTATGTGTAACCTGCAGGTAGCAGAGCTGTGTACTGTGTAGCAGATCTGTATGTGTAACCTGCATGTAGCAGAGCTGTGTACTGTGTAGCAGTGCTGTATGTGTAACCTGCATGTAGCAGTGCTGTGTACTGTGTAGCAGAGCTGTATGTGTAACCTGCAGGTAGCAGTGCTGTGTACTCTGTATCAGAGATGTGTACTGTGTTACAGAGATGTGTGTGTAACCTGCATGTAGCAGAGCTGTGTACTGTGTATATAGAGCAGTGTGTGTAACAGCATGTAGCAGAGCTGTGTACTGTGTAGCAGAGATGTGTGTGTGTAACCTGCATGTAGTAGTGCTGTGTACTGTGTAGCAGAGCTGTATGTGTAACCTGAATGTAGCAGAGCTGTGTACTGTGTAGCAGAGCTGTATGTGTAATCTGCATGTAGCAGAGCTGTGTGCTGTGTAGCGGAGCTGTATGTGTAACCTTAATGTAGCAGAGCTGTGTACTGTGTTACAGGGATGTATGTGCAACCTGCAGGTAGCACTGCTGTGTACTGTGTAGCAGAGCTGTATGTGTAGCCTGCATGTAGCAGAGCTGTGTACTGTGTAGCAGAGCTGTATGTGTAATCTGCATGTAGCAGAGCTGTGTGCTGTGTAGCGGAGCTGTATGTGTAACCTTAATGTAGCAGAGCTGTGTACTGTGTTACAGGGATGTATGTGCAACCTGCATGTAGCAGAGCTGTGTACTGTGTTACAGAGATGTGTGTGTAACCTGGGAACTATAAAAAAGTGTAAAAAAACCCCATAAATATTCAGATCACCCCCCTTTTCCCAAAATTAAAATAAAAGACACATCATGGGTTTCGCAATGTGTAAAAACGCCCATTGTATAAAAATATATTCCCCATACGGCAAACAGCAAAACAGGAAAAAATAAGAGTCCAAATGTCCGATTCGCCGTTTTTGGTCACTTCATTTGCTACAAAAATGTAAATAAAAAGTGATCAAAAAGTCTTAAACACCCCAGAATGGTATCGGTAAAAAGTTTAGATTGCCCCGCAAAAAATGAGCCCCCACCCAGCTCCGTACACATAATTACAAAAAAGTTATAGGGCTCAAAATATGGCGACAAAAAAAATCGGATATTTTTATTTTGTTATCACTATTAAAACGTAAGAAAAACTATACATATAAGGTATTGCCGGATTCGATCTGACCTGTAGAATAAAAGTAACCAGTCAGTTTTATCGCACATCAAATGTCGTAAATAAAAATCACGTAAAACTGTGGTGGAATTGCTTTTTTTTTTTCAACAGGAAGAATGGGCAGTTTTACCATCTGAGAAAATAAAGAGCCTCATCCACAACTACCACAAAAGACTTCAAGCTGTCATTGATGTTAAAGGGGGTAATACATGGTATTAATAACTGGGGTGTGTAAACTTCTGATCAGGGTCATTTGGGGAGTTTGTGTTGTGATTATGATTTATAAAGAGTAAATGGCTTCAGCCGACCACTAACCATAAGCAAGAGAAAAGTGTCCGTGTTATCATTCATATTCTTTGAACAATGGTTAAAGGGGTATTCTCATCTTAATGATCATTGTTAAATCTGTTAATGATTTGACAGTGATAATTTTTCTAAATACATTTTATTACCCAATTCCCATCCTTTTTTAGAAAATAAGTCCCCTCTTACCTGATGTTGTCTTTGGTCTCCCCTGGTCACAGCCACCTCTCCTGTCGAATCCAGCCGGGCCACGCTTGCGCAGAAGACGGAAAATTCTCTCCCGGCTGGGCCGCGCAATGTCCTGAACGCGCATGCCGCCACGCATGCGCCATGATGACTTCTTCCTGGCCAGTATAGTACAGAGCCGCGAATGCGCACGCCGACTCTGTACTATACAGGCCAGGAATAAGTCACCATGGCACATGCGCGGCGCCGTGCGTGTTCAGGACATTGCGCGGCCTGGCCGGGAGAGAATCTTCAGTCTTCTGCGCAAGCGCGGCCCGGCCGGGAGAAGAATACAGGAAGTGAACGTTACGCTCAAGGAAGGTAAGTATGAAAAAGGGAAGATGAGAATACCCCTTTAAGAAATCATAAATTCTGCAAGGGTATGTAAACTTATCAGCACAACTGTAAGTAGCTGTGTGATATAAATCTGTGGAATATGGGAAGCATAAGAGGATGTGCACCTTAAATCCCATCTTTGTAAGGCCTCTTGCACATGGCCGCTGTGTGCCTGTAGTTGTATTGTGGACCACATACGGCGGTTCCGCAATACACAGGGCACCAGCCGTGTGCATCCCGCATCCGTGATGTCGACCCATTCACTTGAACGGAACAGAAACACGGATCGGATCCCCACAGAAGCACTACAGAGTGCTTCCGTGGTGTTTCTGGCCATGCCTCCGCACAGCAAAAAGTAGAACATATTCACGGACCCATTCAAGTTGAATGGGTCTGGATCTGTCCCGGCCGCTGCACGCACGTTGCCCGTGCATTGGGGACTGCAAATTGCTGTCCCCAATGCACGGAATGGACCAACAACGTTTATGTGCAAGAGGCCTAACACTTGTGATCTGTGTGAAGCGGCATATATGCATTCATGTTGCATGTATTTATTAATTAGGGTTACCAATTCTGAGTAACTCGGAGTGACAGGAGATTTACAGAATCAGATTTTTTTTTTTTGTCGTCATATTTTGAGCTCTATAACTTTTTGGGAATTATGTGTACGGAGCTGGGTGGGGGCTCATTTTTTGCGGGGCAATCTGAACTTTTCACTGATACCATTCTGGGGTGTTTAAGACTTTTTGATCACTTTTTATTTACATTTTTGTAGCAAATGAAGCGACCAAAAACTGCGAATCGGACATTTGGACTCTTTTTTTTTTTCTGTTTTGCCGTTTGCCGTATGGGGAATATATTTTTATACAATGGGTGTTTTTACACATTGCGACACCCATGATGTGTATTTTTTTAGTTCTTTTATTTTCATTTTGGGAAAAGGGGGGTGATCTGAATTTTTATGTTTTATTTTACACTTTTTTATAGTTCCCAGGTTACACACACATCTCTGTTACACAGTAAAAAGCTCTGCTACATGCGGTTACACACACACCTCTGTAACACAGTACACAGCACTGCTACATGCAGGTTGCACATACATCCCTGTAACACAGTACACAGCCTGCTACATGCAGGTTACACATACAGCTCCGCTACACAGCACACAACTCTGATACATGCAGATTACACATACAGCTCTGCTACACAGTACACAGCTCTGCTACATTCAGGTTACACATACAGCTGTGCTACACAGTACACAGCACTGCTACATGCAGGTTACACATACAGCTCTGCTACACAGTACACAGCTCTGCTACATGCAGGTTACACATACAGCTCTGCTGCACAGTACACAGCTCTGCTACATGCAGGTTACATATACAGCTCTGCTACACAGTACACAGCTCTGCTACATGCAGGTTACACATACAGCACTGCTACACCATACACAGCTCTGCTACATGCAGGTTACACATACAGCTCTGCTACACAGTACACAGCTCTGCTACATGCAGGTTACACATACAGATCTGCTACACAGTACACAGCTCTGCTACCTGCAGGTTACACATACATCTCTGTAACACAGTACACAGCTCTGCTACATGCAGGTTACACATACAGCTCTGCTACACAGTACACAGCACTGCTACATGCAGGTTACACATACAGCACTGCTACACAGTACACAGCTCTGCTACATGCAGGTTACACATACAGCTCTGCTACACAGTACACAGCTCTGCTACATGCAGGTTACACGTACAGATCTGCTACACAGTACACAGCTCTGCTACCTGCAGGTTACACATACAGATCTCCTACACAGTACATAGCTCTGCTACCTGCAGGTTACACATACAGATCTGCTACACAGTACACAGCTCTGCTACATGCAGGTTACACATACAGCTCTGCTACACAGTACACAGCTCTGCTACATGCAGGTTACATATACAGCTCTGCTACACAGTACACAGCTCTGCTACATGCAGGTTACACATACAGCACTGCTACACCATACACAGCTCTGCTACATGCAGGTTACACATACAGCTCTGCTACAAAGTACACAGCTCTGCTACATGCAGGTTACACATACATCTCTGTAACACAGTACACAGCTCTGCTACATGCAGGTTACACATACAGCTCTGCTACACAGTACACAGCACTGCTACATGCAGGTTACACATACAGCACTGCTACACAGTACACAGCTCTGCTACATGCAGGTTACACATACAGCTCTGCTACACAGTACACAGCTCTGCTACATGCAGGTTACACGTACAGATCTGCTACACAGTACACAGCTCTGCTACCTGCAGGTTACACATACAGATCTCCTACACAGTACATAGCTCTGCTACCTGCAGGTTACACATACAGATCTGCTACACAGCACGCAGCTCTGCTACATGCAGGTTACACATACAGATCTACTACACAGTACACAGCTCTGCTACCTGCAGGTTACACATACAGATCTGCTACACAGTACACAGGTCTGCTACCTGCAGGTTACACAAACAGATCTGCTACCTGCAGGTTACACATACATCTCTGTAACACAGTACACAGCTCTGCTACATGCAGGTTACACACACATCTCTAGTACAGAGCTCTATTTGATGGCTACTGTTCTGTACACTCTACCAGCTGCTGTGCACATCTGACCCCTCCCACACACGTGACTCGTCACATGGTCATGACGTCATCACAGGTCCTTTGCCTCTCCAGCAGCTAGCAGCTCAGTCAGGTGAAGAGTGTGTGTAGTAGGGCGTATTTTGAGTTAGGGAGGACGGAGTTTTGGCTGATGTCTGAGGGAGGACAGAGTTTTAGCTGATGTCTGACGGAGTTTTGTCTGATGTCTGAGGTCTGATGGAGTTTTGCCTGACGGAGGACGGAGTTTTGTCTGATGACTGAGGTCTGATGGAGTTTTGGGTGAGGGAGGACGGAGTTTTGTCTGATGACTGAGGTCTGATGGAGTTTTGGGTGAGGGAGGACGGAGTTTTGTCTGATGTCTGAGGTCTGATGGAGTTTTGCCTGACGGAGGACGGAGTTTTGTCTGATGTCTGAGGGCTGATGGAGTTTTGGGTTAGGGAGGACGGAGTTTTGGCTGATGTCTGATGGAGGACGGAGTTTTGGATGAGGGAGGACGGAGTTTTGTCTGAGGTCTGATGGAGTTTTGGATGAGGGAGGACAGAGTTTTGTCTAAAGTCTGAGGTAGGAGGGAGTTTTGCCTGACGGAGGATGGAGTTGTGGATGATGTCTGACGATGTCCTAATATGTATGCCGTACACCAATGCAACAGTCCATTGTCAGATATTTAGGCCCAGCACCCAAGCAGAGGAGAGAGGTCCCGTAACAGACAATCAGGCTTCACGTCAGCCACCAGTGCAACAGTCCATTGGCATATATTTAGGCCCAGCACCCAGGCAGAGGAGAGAGGTCCCGTAACAGAGAATCTGGCTTCATGTCAGCAGAGAATTAGTCTGCATATCATAGCAGAGAATCAGGCTTAACGTCACCCAACATTGGAACAGTCCTTTGGCATATATTTAGGCCCCGGCACCCAGACAGAGGAGAGGTTCATTCAAATTTGGGTAGCCTCGCAATATAATAGTAAAATGAAAATAAAAATAGGATTGAATGAGGAAGTGCCCTGGAGTACAATAATATATGGTTAAGGGGAGGTAGTTAATGTCTAATCTGGACAAGGGACGGACAGGTCCTCTGGGATCCATGCCTGGTTCATTTTTATGAACGTCAGCTTGTCCACATTGGCTGTAGACAGGCGGCTGCGTTTGTCTGTAATGACACCCCCTGCCGTGCTGAATACACGTTCAGACAAAACGCTGGCCGCCGGGCAGGCCAGCACCTCCAAGGCATAAAAGGCTAGCTCTGGCCACGTGGACAATTTAGAGACCCAGTAGTTGAATGGGGCCGAACCATCAGTCAGTACGTGGAGGGGTGTGCACACGTACTGTTCCACCATGTTAGTGAAATGTTGCCTCCTGCTAACACGTTGCGTATCAGGTGGTGGTGCAGTTAGCTGTGGCGTGTTGACAAAACTTTTCCACATCTCTGCCATGCTAACCCTACCCTCAGAGGAGCTGGCCGTGACACAGCTGCCTTGGCGACCTCTTGCTCCTCTTCTGCCTTGGCCTTGGGCTTCCACTTGATCCCCTGTGACATTTGGGAATTCTCTCAGTAGTGCGTCTACCAACGTGCGCTTGTACTCGCGCATCTTCCTATCACGCTCCAGTGCAGGAAGTAAGGTGGGCACATTGTCTTTGTAGCGTGGATCCAGCAGGGTGGCAACCCAGTAGTCCGCACACGTTAAAATGTGGGCAACTCTGCTGTCATTGCGCAGGCACTGCAGCATGTAGTCGCTCATGTGTGCCAGGCTGCCCAGGGGTAAGGACAAGCTGTCCTCTGTGGGAGGTGTATCGTCATCGTCCTGCCTTTCCCCCCAGCCACGCACCAGTGATGGACCCGAGCTGCGTTGGGTGCCACCCCGCTGTGACCATGCTTCATCCTCATCCTCCTCCACCTCCTCCTCATCCTCGTCCTCCAGTAGTGGGCCCTGGCTGGCCACATTTGTACCTGGCCTCTGCTGTTGCCAAAAACCTCCCTCTGAGTCACTTCGAAGAGACTGGCCTGAAAGTGCTAAAAATGACCCCTCTTCCTCCTCCTCCTCCTCCTCCTCCTGGGCCACCTCCTCTTCCATCATCGCCCTAAGTGTTTTCTCAAGGAGACATAGAAGTGGTATTGTAACGCTGATAACGGCGTCATCGCCACTGGCCATGTTGGTGGAGTACTCGAAACAGCGCAACAGGGCACACAGGTCTCGCATGGAGGCCCAGTCATTGGTGGTGAAGTGGTGCTGTTCTGTAGTGCGACTGACCCGTGCGTGCTGCAGCTGAAAGTCCACTATGGCCTGCTGCTGCTCGCACAGTCTGTCCAGCATGTGCAAGGTGGAGTTCCACCTGGTGGGCACGTCGCATATGAGGCGGTGAGCGGAAAGGCCGAAGTTACGCTGTAGCGCAGACAGGCGAGCAGCAGCAGGATGTGAACGCCGGAAGCGCGAACAGATGGCCCGCACTTTATGCAGCAGCTCTGACATGTCGGGGTAGTTGTGAATGAACTTCTGCACCACCAAATTCAGCACATGCGCCAAGCAAGGGATGTGTGTCAAACTGGCTAGTCCCAGAGCTGCAACGAGATTTCGCCCATTATCACACACCACCAGGCCGGGCTTGAGGCTCACCGGCAGCAACCACTCGTCGGTCTGTTGTTCTATACCCTGCCACAACTCCTGTGCGGTGTGGGGCCTGTCCCCCAAACATATGAGTTTCAGAATGGCCTGCTGACGTTTACCCCGGGCTGTGCTGAAGTTGGTGGTGAAGGTGTGTGGCTGACTAGATGAGCAGGTGGAAGAAGAGGAGGAGGAAGTCGAGTAGGAGGAGGTGGCAACAGGAAGCAAAGAATGTTGCCCTGCGATCCTTGGCGGCGGAAAAACGTGCGCCAAACAGCTCTCCGCCTGGGGCCCAGCTGCCACTACATTTACCCAGTGTGCAGTTAGGGAGATATAGCGTCCCTGGCCGTGCTTACTGGTCCACGTATCTGTGGTTAGGTGGACCTTGCTACAGATGGCGTTGCGCAGTGCACACTTGATTTTATCGGATACTTGGTTGTGCAGGGAAGGCACGGCTCTCTTGGAGAAGTAGTGCCGGCTGGGAACAACATACTGTGGGACAGCAAGCGACATGAGCTGTTTGAAGCTGTCTGTGTCCACCAGCCTAAATGACAGCATTGCATAGACCAGTAGTTTAGAAATGCTGGCATTCAGGGCCAGGGATCGAGGGTGGCTAGGTGGGAATTTACGCTTTCTCTCAAATGTTTGTGAGATGGAGAGCTGAACGCTGCCGTGTGACATGGTTGAGACGCTTGGTGACGGAGGTGGTGGTGGTGGTACATCCCCTGTTTGCTGGGCGGCAGGTGCCAACGTTCCTCCAGAGGCGGAGGAAGAGGCGGCAGCAGCAGAAGAGGCCGAGGCGGCAGCAGCAGAAGAGGCCGAGGCGGCAGCAGCAGAAGAGGCCGAGGCGGCAGCAGCAGAAGAGGCCGAGGCGGCAGCAGCAGAAGAGGCCGAGGCGGCAGCAGCAGAAGAGGCCGAGGTGGCAGCAGCAGAAGAGGTAGCAGGGGGAGCCTGAGCGACTTCCTTGTTTTCAAGGTGTTTACTCCACTGCAGTTCATGCTTTGCATGCCGGTGCCTGGTCATGCAGGTTGTGCTAAGGTTCAGAACGTTAATGCCTCGCTTCAGGCTCTGATGGCACAGCGTGCAAACCACTCGGGTCTTGTCGTCAGCACATTGTTTGAAGAAGTGCCATGCCAGGGAACTCCTTGAAGCTGCCTTTGGGGTGCTCGGTCCCAGATGGCGGCGGTCAGTAGCAGGCGGAGTCTCTTGGCGGCGGGTGTTCTGCTTTTGCCCACTGCTCCCTCTTTTGCTACGCTGTTGGCTCGGTCTCACCACTGCCTCTTCCTCCGAACTGTGAAAGTCAGTGGCACGACCTTCATTCCATGTGGGGTCTAGGACCTCATCGTCCCCTGCATCGTCTTCCACCCAGTCTTGATCCCTGACCTCCTGTTCAGTCTGCACACTGCAGAAAGACGCAGCAGTTGGCACCTGTGTTTCGTCATCATCAGAGACATGCTGAGGTGGTATTCCCATGTCCTCATCATCAGGAAACATAAGTGGTTGTGCGTCTGTGCATTCTATGTCTTTCACCGCTGGGGAAGGGCTAGGTGGATGCCCTTGGGAAACCCTGCCAGCGGAGTCTTCAAACAGCATAAGAGACTGCTGCATAACTTGAGGCTCAGACAGTTTCCCTGGTATGCATGGGGGTGATGTGACAGACTGATGGGGTTGGTTTTCAGGTGCCATCTGTGCGCTTTCTGCAGAACACTGGGTGGGAGATAATGTGAACGTGCTGGATCCACTGTCGGCCACCCAATTGACTTATGCCTGTACCTGCTCAGGCCTTACCATCCTTAGAACGGCATTGGGCCCCACCATATATCGCTGTAAATTCTGGCGGCTACTGGGACCTGAGGTAGTTGGTACACTAGGACGTGTGGATGTGGCAGAACGGCCACGTCCACTAACACCACCACGACCATGTCCACGTCCGCGTCCCTTACTAGATGTTTTCCTCATTGTTATCGTTCACCACAACAACAAAAATATTATTTGGCCCAATGTATTGAATTCAAATTCAGCTGAATATAAATTTGAGGCCTAGTATTTAGGCGCTGGGTGACCGGTATGGATTTACTGACAGAATTAGACTTGGAAATGCACAGTAGCGTGTGTGTGAAGTTATTCTGAATGACCCTATGTGCACCTTGAATATTATATACCCTTTTAGGGATAGATTTCAAATAGCTCTGATACAGCAGAAACCACTAAATTAGGAAATTGCTAAATTGGGAATTGTTTTTCAACCCAGAACAAAAATGTGCTTTGACGGACACTAAATAACTTGCCCAGCCAGAACAGTACAGCGGTAACGACAGATTTAGCGGGATATAAATTTGAGGCCTAGTATTTAGGCGCTGGGTGACCGGTATGGATTTACTGACAGAATTAGACTTGGAAATGCACAGTAGCGTGTGTGTGAAGTTATTCTGAATGACCCTATGTGCACCTTGAATATTATATACCCTTTTAGGGATAGATTTCAAATAGCTCTGATATAGCAGGAACCACTAAATTATGAAATTGCTAAATTGGGAATTGTATTTCAACCCAGAACAAAAAATGTGCTTTGACGGACACTAAATAACTTTCCCAGCCACAACAGTACAGCGGTAACGAGAGATTTAGCGGGATATAAATTTGAGGCCTAGTATTTAGGCGCTGGGTGACCGGTATAGATTTACTGACAGAATTAGACTGGGATATGGCCAAAAAATAACCACACTATTGCTGGTTAAATGCACTTGGTGTGACAGCTTGACCAACCACACTACTGAGGGTTAAATGCACTTGGTGACAGGCGCAGCTTGCCCCTGATGTAGTATATGGCCAAAAAATGAACAGACTATTGCTGGTTAAATGCACTTGGTGTGACAGCTTGACCAACCACACTACTGAGGGTTAAATGCACTTGGTGACGGGCGCAGCTTGCCCCTGATGTAGTATATGGCCAAAAAATGAACAGACTATTGCTGGTTAAATGCACTTGGTGTGACAGCTTGACCAACCACACTACTGAGGGTTAAATGCACTTGGTGACGGGCGCAGCTTGCCCCTGATGTAGTATATGGCCAAAAAATGAACAGACTATTGCTGGTTAAACGCACTTGGTGTGACAGCTTGACCAACCACACTACTGAGGGTTAAATGCACTTGGTGACGGGCGCAGCTTGCCCCTGATGTAGTATATGGCCAAAAAATAAACAGACTATTGCTGGTTAAATGCACTTGGTGTGACAGCTTCACCCTGATGTAGGCTTTAGCCAAAAAACAACCACCATTGAGGGTTAAATGCACTTGGTGACAGGCGCAGCTTGCCCCTGATGTAGTATATGGCCAAAAAATAAACAGACTATTGCTGGTTAAATGCACTTGGTGTGACAGCTTCACCCTGATGTAGGCTTTAGCCAAAAAACAACCACACCATTGAGGGTTAAATGCACTTGGTCGCAGCTTGTGCTGGCGCACCACAAGACACAAAATGGCCGCCGATCACCCCAGAAAAAAGTGACTGACAAACGGTCTGGGCAGCCTAAAAACAGTGAGCAATTGAGTATCAGCAGCTCAATGATCCACAGCTGCAGATCGATCAATTAATCAAGTACTTTGGAGGAGTTAATCTGCCTAATCTCGCCCTACTGTCGCATCCGCAACCTCTCCCTACGCTAATCAGAGCAGAGTGACGGGCGGCGCTATGTGACTCCAGCTTAAATAGAGGCTGGGTCACATGGTGCTCTGGCCAATCACAGCCATGCCAATAGTAATGACGCTTGTTGATTGGCTGCTTTGCAGCCTTTCAAAAAGCGCCAAGAAAGCGTCAAAAAGCGCCGAGAAAGCGACGAACACCGAACCCGAACCCAGACTTTTACGAAAATGTTCGGGTCCGTGTCACGGACACCCCAAAATTCGGTACGAACCCGATCTATACAGTTCGAGTTCGCTCATCCCTAGTTATAATCTAATAAATAATATAATTTTATTCAGTAATGTAATAAATAATTAATTAAATTTGTCAAACAAAAGAAAATTCTGTAAACATCCTGGGTGTGGTAAATTTTGAAACATGGGACTGCACATAGACCAACGTCACAATCAGGGCAATGGAACCTGGTTTCCTTTCAATTTTTTTTTCCATATGTCCTCCTTACTCACCGGTTCCCATTTTCTGGTTCTGGAAAACTTGCTGTGCAGAGTCGTGGATTGCTGCTCTTTGTAGCGGTTTGTCTCCGTGACAATCTTTTCAATGACGTCATCCGTCAGAAATAATTTTAGGTACGCCAAAGGATCATTGTGATCAACGTCTACCTTCATCCCAGGCGATCCTGTACTGCATCCATACCGCAATGAATAGGGCACCAAGTGCGCACCTCACTGAGCTCAAGTGCAGATTCGTCGCTGTCGCCACTTCTCTGGTCAGTGTCAGAGTCGGATGACGAATCTTTCCACTAATCGCTATCGCTGTCGCTCAATTCTGCGAGGGGCTCTGTGTCGCTGTCGCTGTCACTTATCTGATCCAAACCAGCTTTGGTGATGCTAAAGTGACGCTTTGATGCCATGGTAAAAAAAATATATATTTTTTATATTTTTTTTTTTTGCTTAGAAAAAACAGCTAAAAGGGCAGCCAGGGCAGTGTAGAATGATCAGATGTCAAATCTGTCAAATCTGAGGTGATACAGTGTAATCTGACAGGATTCCACTGTATCACCTAACTTTATGTGTGTGTTTGACTTTTATACAATGTATCTTTTTTGAATCTCCCGCCCAGTTCCGCCTCTGTGAGGCGCTGCGGCTCACAGAGACGGAACCAGGAAGAGAGATGAGACATCCGCCGGGGCTCTCACCGGCGATCACAGCGGGGAACATCGCTGGATTGCCGGGATTAGGTAATGACACCCGCTGCTCCCTCTGCAATGTACCCCAAGCGTGACTCGGGGTTACCGCTTCTGGCAGCGAAAATTAACCCCGAGTCACGCTTGGGGATACCGCTAGGCAGGTTAACTTCAAATCTCGGTGCACTGCACATGGATGCACATTGTGATACATTCTCCCTGCACTCTGCCAGCAACACTGTCACTAGTGCATGAACGCTTGACACGTCTTTCCCTATGCTCAGGTAACAGGCTAAAGACGGAGACTGCGAGGTATGAGGGTTTTATAGGGCTGTAACATAATTGGTGATGGCTACATCCAGATTTTCTAGCAGCACGGCATTATGGATGATTTTTAGTTCCCGGGCTTGTCCCATCTACACATATTTTCACTTTCTAACACATGCAGCCACCATTTTAGTTAAACTGATTCGTTACCACGAAGCACAAGGAAATTAGAATTCGTTTAGAATTGAAGTTTTCCTAAACTTCGGACTGAATTCCCTTTTGAATGCTTTGCCTTCTCTTCACTTAACACTATTGTTTACTAATAAGAAGATTTGAAATTGGCCACAGGATCACACAGTTGGGCTAACGGAGAAAACAAACACCAGGTCCTTTGTCTGTGAAGACAAATCCTGGAAGCATGGGAGAGTCTTTTTGAATCTTTGGCATGGGGCCCTTTCTCCTGTGTATGCTAATGAGATAGTGCAGTCAAACTGCTTGCAGATATTAGGCCTAATTCACACATCAGTGTTTGATCAGTGATTATAAGCCAGGACCAGGAGTGGGTCTAAAACACAGAACAGGTATAAATAATTCCTTTTATGAGTAAGACATTAGTCACACTGTGAAGACATTATTCACATTCATCAGTGATTTCCATCAGCGATTGTGAACCAAAACCAGAAGTGGAGCCTATGCAGTGCTAATGTAATATGGAGCGATTTATACCGATTTAGCATTTTGGACCCACTCCTAGTTTTGACTTATAATCAAACACTGATGTGTGAATAAGGACTTTAAAATTCTAGTTTCAGGATGGAACTCTATATATTACATTATGACATACCTTATTAATATGGCTGAAACATTTCCATTTATATTTTTCATTTTAATTCTGGAGTGTACAGATAGAATCATCCATGTAGACTGTGTCTTAGGCACAATTCTGTCACTGGCTGAGGAAACTGTGTGGAACTCTTTTTTTCACTTGCTAGAAGCTGAACTACTGTGGACTTTTATGTCTTTTAGACAGTTGTTATTACTTTGCCAGCTTGGTGCCAATTTTCATATTTTCAGCACAAAGACTTTATGTACATATTGAATCTAATTCCAGTATTACTCTGAGTCATGCACAGCCTTGTTTTCCTGTTCTGTATGTAGTCAAATATCCAAACTGGGAACATTTCCAAAATATGTTTTTCTTTTTATCCAGGATCTAATTATAGACCATGTACTAGCATCTTGGCCTAGAGTATTTTAATTATTATGTTAACAAGTAATATAAATCTTCTGAAGCAAATACTGTGGGGCTCATTTATCAAATCTGCTATGCTTTTTTTTTGTGGAATAAAAAAAGTCACACGTGATGCCAGTATGTGACATGCAAGACATTTTTGCAACATTAGGTGAGTCTCCCCTCTTTTGGAAGTGGAGTGAAAAGTAGGCCAGGATTTAGCATTAGAGCACCTTTTAGTAGAATGCTAATTGATGCTCTTCATTGCATAACATGCAAAACCATTCTATGTGTAAAAAACTGTTATTTTTTTATGTATGGGATTATGATTAAACTTTATTGTGTGGGGCCATAATTAGTGTTGAGCGAATCAAAGGATAAATTTGATTCGCCGCAAAGCCCAATTTCCTTGTTCTTCGTAGTAGCGAATCGATTTAACCTGGATTAGTGCAAAAAAATAAAAAATGAAAAATCATACTTACCTGAACCATTTGCTCGCGACTGGCCAGCTGCCGCCATTTTGCTTGAAGATCTCGCACAAAATCCTTTGTTAATTTTTTTTGTAGTATTCGGCGAAGCAGCCGAATCGAATTTTCCAAAACTTGGCTCATCTCTAGCCATAATATATACTATGTAGTATATCTATAATAAACTATAGTTTACTAACTAGAAAGGGAGCAAGTAGGAGTGGAATAGTACACTCCTGAAGGACCAGACTAGTTACAGGGTTTGTTTGTAGTCTGTTACCATAGAGACACATAGGTCTATAGAATAAAATGCTCTTCTTAATCAAGGCTTTGCAGAGTTGCCTTTTTCTTAGTTGCCTTATACTAATGCATTATAATAACAATAACATACTTTAGTTAAATAGCATCAACATATTCTGCAGTGCTTGATAATTCAGAGGGTAGAATATACAAATCAAAATAGACATCACAGAATTACAGGTTAACAGACCCCAGCATGTTAGATAAGGAAAAAACTGTTCTACCACCATCAGACTCAACACTGGCACTCCACAGGGCTGTGTGCTGAGCCTGTTCCTCTACAGTCATGGCCAAAAGTTTTGAGAATTACATAAATATTGGAAATGTTGCTGCTTAAGTTTTTATAATAGCAATTTGCATATACTCCAGAATGTTATGAAGAGTAATCAGATGAATTGCATAGTCCTTCTTTGCCATGAAAATTTACGTAATCCCCTCAAAAAACTTTCCACTGCATCTCATTGCTGTCATTAAAGGACCTGTTGAGATCATTTCAGTAATCGTCTTGTTAACTCAGGTGAGAATGTTGACGAGCACAAGGCTGGAGATCATTATGTCAGGCTGATTGGGTTAAAATGGCAGACTTGACCTGTTAAAAGGAGGGTGATGCTTGAATTCAATGTTCTTCCATTTTTAACCATGGTGACCTGCAAAGAAACGTGTGCAGCCATCATTGCATTGCATAAAAATGGCTTCACAGGCAAGGATATTGTGGCTACTAAGATTGCACCTCAATTGCACCAAGAAAGTCCAGCAAGCGACAGGATCGTCTCCTAAAGAGGATTCAGCTGCGGGATCGGAGTGCTACCAGTGCAGAGCTTGCTCAGGAATGGCAGCAGGCAGGTGTGACGCATCTGCACGCACAGTGAGGCGAAGACTTTTGAAAGATGGCCTGGTGTCAAGAAGGGCAGCAAAGAAGCCACTTCTCCCTCAAAAAAAACATCAGGGACAGATTGGTCTTCTGCAGAAAATATGGTGAATGGACTGCTGAGGACTGGGGCAAAGTCATATTCTCCGATGAAGCCTCTTTCCGATTGTTTGGGGCATCAGGAAAAAGGCTTGTCCGGAGAAGAAAAGGTGAGCGCTACCATCAGTCCTGTGTCATGCCAACAGTAAAGCATCCTGAGACCATTCATGTGTGGGGTTGCTTCTCATCCAAGGGAGTGGGCTCACTCACAATTTTGCCCAAAAACACAGCCATGAATAAAGAATGGTACCAAAACACCCTCCAACAGCAACTTCTTCCAACAATCCAACAACAGTTTGGTGAAGAACAATGCATTTTCCAGCACGATGGAGCACCGTGCCATAAGGCAAAAGTGATAACTAAGTGATAACTAAGTGGCTCAGGGACCAAAACGTTAACATTTTGGGTCCATGGCCTGGAAACTCCCCAGATCTTAATCCCATTGAGAACTTGCGGTCAATCCTCAAGAGGCAGGTGCACAAACAAAAACCCACTAATTCTGACAAGTTCCAAGAAGTGATTATGAAAGAATGGGTTGCTATCAGTCAGGAATTGGCCCAGAAGTTGATTGAGAGCATGCCCAGTCGAATTGCAGAGGTCCTGAAAGAGAAGGGCCAACACTGCAAATACTGACTCTTTGCATAAATGTTATGTAATTGTCGATAAAAGCCTTTGAAACGTATGAAGTGCGTGTAATTATATTTCACTAATCACAGAAACAACTGAAACAAAGATCTAAAGGCAGTTTAGCAGCAAACTTTGTGAAAACTAATATTTGTGTCATTCTCAAAACTTTTGGCCACGACTGTACTCCCTTTTCACCTATGACTGCAGGCCTAGGTATGGATCTAATTCCATCATCAAGTTTGCAGATTGACACCACGGTGATTGGTCTCGTCACTGACAACATAAGTCTGACTATAGGGAAGAGGTAAAGCATATAGCTGTGTGGTGCACTGACAATAAGCTGCTCCTGAATACTAGAGATGTCCTGAACTATTCGCCGGCGAACATCGCTTGTTCGGGTTTGCCGCAGCGGGCGAACATATGCAATGTTTGGTCCGCCCCCTATTTGTCATCATTGAGCAAACTTTGACCCTGTACCTCAGTCAGCAGACACATTCCAGCCAATCAGCAGCGAACCCTCCCTCCCAGACCCTCCCACCTCCTATCAAAAAGCAAGGACAGCATCCATCTTAGATTCATTCTGAAGCTGCAGTGTTAGTGAGAGCAGGAAGAGTGCAGCTGCTGCTGATTTAATATGGAAATCGTTAGCTAGGCCAGTGTTCTGTGTCCACTCCAGTCCTCATCTGATCTCTGTAATATAATTGCAGTTGCCTGCCAGCGTGTGTCAGGCCCACAGAGTGTACTGTGCCCACTACTGCCAGTGCCCACCCCTCATATCTGGTGTCACAGTAGCTTGCATTTAAAATAGTCAAACAATTTTTTCTCTGTAATATAATTGCAGTTGCCTGCTAGCATGTGTCAGGCCCACAGAGTGTACTGTGCCCACCACTCATATCTGGTGGCACAGTAGCTTGCACGCATAGTACCACTAATCTAAAAAAAAATTACAGGCAGAGGCAGGCCACCCCGAAGGGGCCGTCGTGGTCGTGTTGCTGTGATTTCCTTTGGCCCTAGAATAATGCCCAGTGTTCAGAGGCCACATACCCTGAACTTGAAAAGTTCTGAGGACTGGCTAACACAGGACACCCAATCTTCTACAGCTTCCGCTTGGAACCTTGACGCACCATCCTCCTCCAGCTCAGCTTCGGGCACCTCTCAAGTTACCACTCTCCCGCCTGTCGCCACCACCAACACTAGCACCACAGCCGCTTCACTTGATCTGTCAGAGGAGTTATTTACACATCAGTTGGAAGAAATGAGTGATGCGCAACCATTATTGCAAGAGGATGTAGATAACGGGGATATGTCTCAGTCAGGCAGCATTACACACATGGACGTAAGGTGTGATGATAATGATGTTGTACCCGCTGCTGCTTCATTTGCTGAGTTGTCAGATACAAGTGAAGCGGTTGATGATGACGATGTGTCCGTAGATGTCACGTGGGTGCCTGTTCGAAGAGAAGAACAACAAGGGGAAAGTTCAGATTTGGAGACAGAGAGGAGGAGGAGACGAGTTGGAAGCAGGGGGAGGTCGTCACAAGGAGCTAGTGGCACAGTCAAACAGCATGTATCGGCACCCAGGGTCAACCAGACAGCACGCAAATCAACGCATGCTGTTGCCACCACCAAAATGCCGTCATTGCAAAGCTCAGCAGTGTGGCTTTTTTTTATGTCTGCCTCTGGTAACAGCGATGCCATTTGAAACCTGTGCAAAAAGAAACTGAGTCGTGGGAAGTCCAACACCCACCTAGGTACAACTGCTTTGCGAAGGCACATGATCTCACATCACAAACGCCTATGGGATCAACACATGATGACGAGTACAAGCAGCACAAAAACTCAAAGCCACCATCCTCCTGCTGGTCCAGCATCTTCAACCACGTCAACCACTGCTGTCCTCCATGCCCGCTCTCAACCACCCGCCACTCCGCCTCTCACCTTCAGCAGTTCCTGCTCATCTGCCCACAGTCAGGTTTCTGTCAAGGACATAAGAAGGAGCATAAGAAGCTGATGTCACAGAGTCACCCCCTTGCCCGCCGTCTGACAGCTGGCTTGTCGGAACTCTTAGCCCGACAGCTTTTACCATACAAGCTGGTGGAGACTGAGGCCTTCAAAAAATTTGTAGCTATTGGGACACCGCAGTGGAAGGTACCCACTCAGCCGAATTTTTTTTAACAAAAGGCAACCCCCAACATGTACTCTATTGTGGAAAAGGAAGTCATGGCATGTCTGGCACACAGTGTTGGGGCAAGGGTCCATCTGACCACTGATACCTGGTCTGCAAAGCACGGTCAGGGCAGGTATATCACCTACACTGCGCATTGGGTAAACGTGCTGACGGCTAGAATGCGTGGCTCTGCAGCGGAGTTGGTGACACCGCCACGACTTGCAGGCAGGCCTGCTGCCACCTCCTCTACTCATCCTACTCTATCCTCTTCGCTGACCTCTTCGGCTGAGTCCTCTTCTGCTGCTGCGTCTTGCCTTACATCAAATGCACCCCCCAGCTCCCCAGGGGCTATTCCACATCCCGGATACGACAGTGTCACCCCGTCTTGGGGTTGACTTGCCTGAAAGTAGAGAGTCACACCGGACCAGCACTCCTGTCCGCCCTGAACGCACAGGTGGATCAGTGGCTGACTCCGCACCAACTGGAGATCGGCAAAGTGGTGTGTGACAACGGAAGCAATTTGTTGGCGGCATTGAATTTGGGCAAGTTGACACATGTGCCGTGCAAGGCACATGTGTGTAATCTGATCATACAACACTTTGTGCATAAGTACCCAGGCTTACAGGACATCCTCAAGCAGGCCAGGAAGGTGTGTGGCCATTTCAGGCGTTCCTACACGGCCATGGCGCACTTTTCAGATATTCAGCGGCGAAACAACATGCCAATGAGGCGCTTGATTTGCAACAGCCCGACACGTTGGAATTCAACACTCCTAATGTTCGACCGCCTGCTCCAACAAGAAAAAGCCGTCAACGAGTATTTGTATGACCGGGGTGCTAGGACAGCCTCTGCAGAGCTGGGTATTTTTTTGCCACGTTACTGGACGCTCATGCGCAATGCCTGTAGGCTCATGTGTCCTTTTGAGGAGGTGAAAAACCTAGTCAGTCGCACCGAAGACACCATCAGCGACATCATACCATTTGTTTTCTTCCTAGAGCGTGCCCTGTGAAGAGTGCTGGATCAGGCCGTAGGTGAGCATGAAGAGGAAGAGTTGTGGTCACCATCACCACCAGAAACAGCCTTGTCAGCATCGCTTGCTGGACCTGTGGCAACGCTGGAAGAGGAGTCTGAGGAAGAGGAGTCAGAAGAGGAATGTGGCTTTGAGGAGGAGGAAGACCAACCACAGCAGGCATCCCAGGGTGCTCGTTGTCACCTATTTTGTACCCGTGGTGTTGTACGTGGCTGGGGGGAAGAACAGACCTTCAGTCAGATCAGTGAGGACGAGGAACGGGACATGAGCAGCTCGGCATCCAACCTTGTGCAAATGGGGTCTTTCATGCTGTCATGCCTGTTGAGGGACCCTCATATAAAAAGGCTGAAGGAGAACGATCTGTACTGGGTGGCCACGCTACTAGACCCCCGGTATAAGCAGAAAGTGCCTGAAATGTTACAGAATTACCGGAAGTTGGAAAGGATGCAGCAATTCCAAAACAAGTTAAAAAGTATGCTTTACACAGCGTATAAGGGTGATGTCAGAGCACAACGGGAATCTAACAGGGGAAGAGGTGAAAGTAATCCTTCTCCTACCACAGCCACTCTGGCAAGGACAGGACGCTTTACAGACGTGTTGTTGATGGAGGACATGCAGAGCTTTTTAAGTCCTACGCATCACCACAGCCCTTTGGGGTCCACCCTCAGAGAACGACTCGACCGACAGGTAGCAGACTACCTCGCCCTAACTGCAGATATCGACACTCTGAGGAGCAATGAACCCCTTGACTACTGGGTGTGCAGGCTTGACCTGTGGCCTGAGCTATCCCAATTTGTGATAGAACTTCTGGGCTGCCCCGCTTCAAGTGTCCTGTCAGAATGGACCTTCAGCGCAGCAGGAGGTATTGTCACTGAGAAGAGAAGTCGCCTAGGTCAAAAAAGTCTAGATTACCTCACCTTTATTAAGATGAATGAGGCATGGATCCCGAAAGGACTGACAGTGGGCAATACATTTGATAAAAAAAAGGCCTGATGAGATGCCTTGGGCTAAAAATGGTCCACACGCTGCTGTATTTAATCTTTGCATGCTGGATGACTTGTGTGACTTCTCCGCCACCAACTAGGGTTCAAGCCGCAATGTTTTAGTGCACTTTCTGCCTGGAAAACATCAATTTGCAATACCTAATACCTAGTGGCTGCAACAATAGCAAATTTTTCAGGCATGTGTACATGCCTAATTTTTCTGGCCTCTGGTGATGCACTGTGGCTGCAAAAACAAAACCAAAAAAAAGGCCCATACATGTGTCAATTCCTCTTCGTGATCGTTACCTTGTTGTGGTGAAGGGGCTTGCGTATCACAATGAAGCGACCACCTCTATGAGTGTGTTGGCAATGGCAATGTTGGCACACCCCAGATGATAAGGTCGTTGCTTCATTGTGAACAGACTAAAAGCGATCGGCTGGATAATTTTGCATAGAAAAAACATTAATTTTCTTTGTGATCATCTAAGGGGATCATTGTTGGCCTAGTAGGCTTTAATGGGCCCACACTGCAGAATCATTGTTTTCTGGGTCACTTAACTGTCACTGAACTACCTCAGCACAACCATAGGCTTTGAAAAAACGCCATTGCCGGCAATCTCCCAAACGTGTGCACGAGCAGTCATCACTACATCAAGATTGACGCATAGAGGAATAAAATTTATGTCATGAGTGTGTCAGCTATTGACAACTCTTTGCGGTTGTCTAAAATCTATTCAATACACGTCCCTTGATAGGGGACGTAACAGGGATTAAACGGATAAGAATAGTACTACTTAACATATTACTCATATAGAGTAGCACAGTACATTTCACAACGCACGCGCAGTGCCCCAAATTGGAAGTAAGAGGACCGACCAAGCATCTTTTTCCATCTCCCGGTTCCTAAAATCTATTCCATACACCGGCCCCTGATAGGGAACAAAACAGAGATTAAACTGGTAAGAACAGCTCTGCGGAGCTGGGTATTTTTTGGCTGTGTTACTGAACGCTCATGCACAATGGCTGTAAGCTCATGCGTCCTTTTGCGGAGGTGACAAACCTGGTCAGTCAAACCCAAGGCAACATCATCGACCTCATCCCATGTGTGTTTTTTCTGGAGCATGCCCTGCGAAGAGTGCTGGATCAGGCCGTAGATGAGCATGAAGAGGAAAAGTTGTGGTCACCATCACCACCAGAAGCAGCCTTGTCGTCGTCGATTGGTGGACCTGCGGCAACGCAGAGAGAGGAGTCAGAGGAGGAAGGTGGCTTTGATGAGGTGAAAGACCAACCACAGCAGGCGCCCCAGGGGGCTTATTGTCACCATTTGGGGGCCCTTGGTGTTGTACGTGGCTGGGTGGAGGAAGAGACCTTCAATGACGTCATTGAGGACAAGGAACGGGACATGGCTAGCTTGGTATATCCAACCTTGTGCAAATGGGGAGTTTGCGGTTGTGCAAATGGACTGTTTGCGGTTGTTTGCGGTGCGTTAAACAGGGAGTTTGGTCTGTCGTAGTTTGGTCTGTCATTGCGAAGCAGGCGTAACCCTTACACTACCTGATCGATACAACATCATACCTGATGGTTTAAAGCACGTTATTCCAAACAATTTAGGAATGTTAGGTGATTTATGCCCTTTATGGATTAAAACCCGACTCTGCATCAACTACGTAATTTTCCATGGGAGTTTTGCCATGGATCCCCCTCCGGCATGCCACAGTCCAGGTGTTAGTCCCCTTGAAACAACTTTTCCATCACTATTGTGGCCAGAAAGAGTCCCTGTGGGTTTTAAAATTTGCATGTCTATTGAAGTCTATGGCGGTTCGCCCGTTCGCAGACATTCGCGAACGGAAAATTTTATGTTCGCGACATCTCTACTGAATACCAGAAAAACAAAAGAGCTCATTGTGGACTTCAGGAAGGAGAAGAGAGACACTCATGACCCCATCCACATAAATGCCATAACTGTTCAATGGGTTTCCAGTTTTAAGTTCCTGGGGACCTACATCTCTGAGAATCTGTCCTGGTCGACCAACATCTCTAGCCTGGTCAAGAAGGCACATCAGCGTCTCTTTTTTTTAGGACACTGAAGAAAAAACACCTGTCTTCTGACATACTGGGTAACTGTGTTAGAGTCTGGTATAGGAATTGGTCTGTTGCTGACTGCAAGGCACTGCAGTGTTACAGGACCCTTCAGACTAAAGCCAGCAGGTTTAGGAACAGTTTCTTCCCCACAGCTGTCACCCTATGTTTCAGACTGAGGACATTGGAAGACCACCACAGCACATCTCTGATGACAAAACACAGATGCCAACTGCTGCGACTTTCTGCAGTATGCAGACCGTCAAGGAGGGCAGGGGTAAAGAGTGGGTGTAAGATGATGTGGAGGATGATCAGATACTAGACCCCACATGGAATCAAGGTCATGCAAGTGACCTGTCTAGTTCGGAGGAAGAGGCGGTGGACGCACAGAGGCACTAGTACAGCAAAAGAGGGAGCAGGGTGCAAAAGTGTCTGTTACATTCTTCGGTGACATTTTACCATTTTTGCCATGAACAAACCCCTGCTCTGCATAGGTGACAGGGACATAAATTTCCAAAAATGGTCAGTTACAATGTCTGGTGACGTTTTACTAATTTTTCCGTATACAAACCCCTGCTCTGCATAAGTGACGGGGGACCTAATATTTGTAAAATTTTCTGTTTAATTGGTGGGTGACATGAACCCACTTTTGCCGTGAATAAACCCCTGCCATGCATAGTTGACGGGGACCGAAATAAAAAAAAAATCATCTGTTCCATTGGTGGGTGACATTAACCCATTTTTGGCGATGAAAAACCCCTGCTCTGCATAGGTGACAGGGAATTAAATTTCAAAAATTTGTCTTCAATTGACGTGCACCCCCTCCTTTTTTTATTTGGAGCTTCAACTTTAACAACTTGTCTCACATTTCTGCTCGATCACATTGGAGCCATTGACCTCCCTTGGATGTGGTATCTCTTTCTCACGCTCCCTCTCTGGAGTGGAACCCTGATTCGCCGTTAACCATGATCAACATGGTAGGTGCAAAAAAGAACATCGAAAGTTGATAGAGAAGATATCCAAATGGATCGTGAACGTCACGGGGACGTGCGATCAGGCAGAAGTTATCCAGAGTCAACAAAGCGACAGCAGGGCCTCTTCTGTCTAACGTTTCCAAATCCAAAATACCCCAGTGACATTCCCTAAAATTTTGTATTAATCTTTCCAATAACAGGGCATCTTAAGAGTCCTGTATTTTTAGTTATCGTCACTACCTCTCCGAGTCGGGAGTGGGTAATTTCCGCGCACCCCCTCCTTTACTTGGAAGCTTTGGTTCATTAATTTGTCCCACATTTCCACTCGATCACATTTAATTTCATACATTAACCTCCCTTGGATATGGTATCCCTTACTCACGCTCCCTCTCCGGCGTGGAACCCTGATTCGCTGCTAACCGTGATCAACATGGTAGGCGCAGAAAAGAACATCGAAAGTTGATAGAGAAGATATCCAATTGGATCGTGGACATCACGGGGACATGCGACATGGTGGAGCAGTATGTGTGCACACGCCTACACGTACTGACTGATGGATCTGCCCCCTTCAACTTCTGGGTCTCCAAATACTATACTTAACTTATTTGTACATAATCTGTACATAACTATTCCTACACTATCCTTATCTATATATAACTTGTTTTTATTGCTCTGCTGCCCTTTGCAAACTGTATTTCGTTACCCTGTACTTTACATGTGTAATGACAATAAAGTTGAATCAAATCAAATCAAACAATTGAAACACTAGGCGAAAGTGCCCTGCTCACAATCATTTACAGTCTATGAGGGGTGAGAAATGGGGATGCCCCAAAAAGTTAAATTGGTTGTCATCTAAAGTGGTCCAACCATCTTTGAACTAATTAAAGTAGTGAAGATGGAACTGCATGAGCTACTGGATTGAGCTGGAATAGTGCACTAGCCTCAGAATAAGTCATCAATATCTGATTGGTGGGGATCCGAGTTGCGGCCTGCCAATTAGCTGTTTAAGGAGGCAGCTGTGCCATACATTGTACATTGGCTGTGCTTGGTATTGCAGCTCAGGCCTATTCACTTGAATGGGACTTAGCTTCACCTAGGCCATGTGAATGAGGAACATAATATCACTGGCCTGGGAAGAGACCAGGGAACTCACCAGAGTACTACAGTCTCTTCAGAACAGATGATCGATGTAGGGGCTAGGAGTTGGACCTCCACCAATCTGATATTGATGATCTTGAGGGATAGGGCATAAATATCAAAGTGCTGGACAACCCCTTTAAAATCAATCAATAGCATAACAAAATATCACAGCATAGGCCAATCTCATTTATACTGTGCAACAAAATCTAATGAAGATTTAGTGTTAGCAGGACTTTCAGAGCCTTTGATCTTATACCCATTACATTTCTCAAAGTCACAGACCATCTTATTAAATGTACAAGTTGTTCGTTTACAGAATAAGCAAAGCTTGGTGCAATCACTTATGAACTATACCGTAGAATGAATTCTATAATTACCTAAAACATTCAACATTAATTATAACTAAGCAAGAAATCATCATGTATACTCCCATATGGCATAATTTAATATTTTACTGATCCATTCAATATGATAACTTCATTCAGTCATCTTTCAGCATTCATTACAGGATGTATATCACCTAGAATTATTAGCTGAAGATAACTCTACATTACAAATCCTATTCCCTACATAGAAACATTAACATATACAGAATCTGATAATATATCATTTCCTGTGTTCACTTGGATTTAATGGGACTGCTGAAATCACCAATACATTTCATTTCAAAGGCTATATGAATGAAATGATGTTCCATAGCAAATATCCAAAATTGAGTTTCCTCTTCAAGAATGTGCAGCAGCCCAGAACAAGGTTACTGCAAAAGGGCAATTGTTAATGTTGTATTGTTAGGTAAAATGTTCTGGTTAACTGTATTTTTATACCTAATAGCACTGGAGCTATGAGTTAAGTCCTTGGAGCACCCCTTTAGGATGCCAGGAGATGGACTTAGGTCCACCACCATTTTAGTTTTTGGAGTGTGGGCTGTGTGCTTAGCTAAGGGAGAGAGAGGACCTGCATGTATAAGTTCCTCAGAGCTAAGCCTGAGCTGAGAGAATCTTTGGGGGGTCATTTATGAAGACCGGTGTTTTAGACGCCTTTCTTAATATCCCCTATAGCTGTCAGTGGATCTGTCTGAGTTATGTAGAGGCGCCGGCCTCTACATAACTTCAGCGGATCCACCGCTAATTCTAAATATAATACAGCTTCCTAGCTGTCTTACATTTAGACCATTTTCTACACCCAAACCAGCCTTATCTTAAATCTGCACCCCTCATTCTGGGGAATTGCAGAAACAGTTACCAATAACTTCATAGCCAGCCTAAGGTTCTGCAGAGAGACTCTATAGAGACAGACAGAAGGAGTACTAAAACCCCCATCATTGCTGTTTTCCACATGTTGCTATTGAGGAAGGATTGGTACTGTGACCTACTTTGGAACTGTGCGTTGTAATTATCGGATGTACTAGTACTCCTATACTGCACTTTATTAAGGAGAGACTTATTTATTTACACCAACTGGTGTGATTACTGACTCCATCATTCACCAGCCATTGCACCTGCCCAACTGCCTTGCACCCAGAACAACACTTAACACAAAGAGCATCCCAACTACCACCAGGCAGTAGCCCCAACATCACGTTGTGCCCCGAGGTTAGAAATGGCCCAAAGGAGAGTCACGTTGTCACCCTTCAGTCACTACATGGCCCAAAGGAGAGTCAGTGGGGAGATTGCCACTGTGATCTGTGAGCACAACTACCACCCCCAGGGCCACAACTACCTCACCCATCCTCCTCTGCCCTCTTTCAGGCTGTCTATGACACATGATTCACGCCACCACTACAAGAAAGGTTCTAGACTGTAGTGTTGATTGCGAATATTCTAATCGTGAATTTTTATCGCGAATATCAGCACTTTGTGAATTCGCGAAGATGTAGAATATCTGAGCTTAGCAACATCCCTAGCAACCAATAGGAAAGTTGCCTACCCCTTACTATATAATAAACTCCCCAGCAGTCATTTTCTGCATTTTATTTTTTGCAGTTCTGAGAGAGAGAGAGAGCAGTGACATTGATGTGCTATGTACTTTCATCTGGATCCTATTCCTTATCCAATTACATTAGATAGTTAGTTAGCTCATATATATAATACAGATAGTTAGTTGGCTCACATATAATACATATAGTTAGTGGGAGATAGATGATAGGTTCCAGTGCAGGGTGTTAGGTAGTGTGGTAGGAATTACTGTTTCTCTGCTGTCCATACATACATGCTACAGACATAGTGCTGTGATGTCACAACAATACTTAGTGCACCAATCACTAATACCTACTCAGACCTGATAAAATGTGAATTTGCATGTATGGCGCAAAAAATATGCGCATCATTAGTGCCGATTTGCACAATTGCGAAAATAATGACCGGAGATCACTAATTCTAGAATCCGCAAATTTGTTGCGATTATTATGCGAAAAATTCACGAAATATCGCGAAAACTAATATTGCCTATGCCGCTCATCACTACTAGACTTGCTTGAAGTAAAAATTATGGTTTTATTCTTTCTTGTTTGCTAATGATGTGGTGCCTGAAGAGAATTAGAGCCACCATAACAAAGAAATAGGCCAGTGTGAGTTGGAACCCCTTTCTCCATACCTCTATAGCAGGGTTGGCCAACCTGCGGCTCTCCAGCTGTTGCAAAACTACAACTCCCAGCATGCCTAGACTGCTTACAGCTATCAGCCTACAGCAGGGCATGATGGGAAATGTAGTTTTACAACAGCTGGAGAGCCGCAGGTTGGCCAGCCCTGCTCTATAGCATCCACCAGTTCTGCCTACATAGTATTTATGCTCTTGTTGGATTCTTGAACACCTTGAACTTCCAAATGATCGACATACGGAAGCATGCAAGTTGGATATACAAGTTGGTTTGAATCACAAAACAAATTATTAAGCCCTACACAGTAGTGCCACACAGCCCCTATTGGGCAGCATGACAGGCAGAGCCATACGCACTCTTTGTGCTGCTGTATGTGCTTCTCTGTGCCACAATATTATGAAGATATTTTCCCGTGGAAACATTGTCTAGAATACTTCAGTAATATGGACCATTGAATATTTTCCTGTCCTCTGGATAGGTCATCAGTATTTGATCAATGGGGGTCTGACACCCGGGACCCCAACACTCGGGACTCCATATATCAGCTATTTGAGAAGGTACTGGCACTCCTGTGAGCACCGCGGCCTTTTCCATACCCACCAAGCACAACACCATCCATTGTATAGCAGCTGTGCTTGGAATCGTGCTCAGCCCCATTCACTTCTAAGAGGCTGAGGTGCACCCAGGCCATGTGACCGATGAACGCGTCCTCACTTGGCCGAGGAGAAGCTGAGAGGAGGCCGCAGAGATACTCAAACAGCTGATTGGCAGAGACCAAGATGTTGGACCCCCACAGATGAGATGCTGATGACCTATCCAGAGGATAAGGCATCAGTATTTAAGTCTTGGAAAATCCCTTTAAGGGTGTACACATTTGTATCAGGGGCATATGCAGTCACAATATGGGCCCCATGTGATTACTTTGTGACAACTCTGAATAATCAGAAGCTATATGGCCTCATCGTACAGCCAGGAGCATGAGCCTTCGGAGCCAATTTACAATTTGGATTAGCATTATAGTTGGAATTTACTCACTGATCAAACAAATCACTTACATTCCATTCAAAATTAAATAAATATATAATATAATTGATCAAAAAAGAATTTAGTCATATAACGAGAAGGGAAGGAAAACTGAGTAATTGTATAATTTCATGCTAGGGTTCCTTTACATGTCCATTGTCTAAGTCAGATAGTGCCAGAAACCTTCTGGATTCCCATTATAGAAAATAAAGATCTGGTGGTGTCTGACTATGCCAGACACGGTAACTCTGACTACAGAAGTCACAAAATGTGCATATGAACCTAGCCTTAGGCATATTTTCAGGTCTATTTAGTGAAATGCCACTGTAAATAACCCAAGTATTTCCTCATTTAATGGAAGAACAATACCAGAGTCTCCTGCATATGTATTGTGACTAACAGGCAAGGGTTTAGGGAATCACTTCTCTAATAAAAACGACATTGGCATAAGACTTTGTGCCAAAACAAGCAAAATGCTTTCAAAATATTTTAATAGTTTATCATGAATAATTCTGTGCTAGACTAATGCCCATGCCTGGATTGAAATTATTCATTTAAATGATGCAAAGCAGGAATGTTTGCTTAGTTTCTTATGTGCATAAATAAAATGACTATACTGTTGCATTGTAATATATTGAAATAACTCAGGCCTCACCAAATTAAACTGCTACTCAGGAATAATTGAAGCGTTTTTTAAGTGGCTTAAGCAGTCGTGCATGTATTATACTTAGACATAAATGGCGTTCAACACCGAGCTGAATAGGAAATAAGTCATACATTATACTTTTGCCACACTGATTAAATTAAGCCTTTTCTATAAAAGTATAGTTTCTCGTGAAATCACGATTCACATTATTCTTCAGATACAAAGTAAATTTAAGGGATTGTGTTATCCAGTAGTTGTCATTATGAAAAGGCAGTGGGGATTCCTGCACAGCATTGCAGGGATGTTTGTCGATATCGCCTGCAGTAATATAAGCTCTCAAAGGGAAAATTACAGAAAATGGCATCAGGGCATCATATTTAGCTGCACCGTGGATCTTTTATGGCTTTTTAAATAAAGCAGAACACACAAGGATGTCTTATGTCAATGGTCTGCATGAGAGTTATATTGAGAGTTAAAGTCGTAGTTAGACATGACACTGGTTTATAAGGTCATAGTATGATAAAAAAATATAAAGAGCTCAGTCTTTCCAGTGATCTGATGATCTTATTCCAAGGCCCCATTAACACGACCGTATTATTGCATCCAATCCACATTTGTGCTATGGTATTTGTCTGGACAATTCAAGGCATATTTGTCAAATTCTGGCCAGATCTCCACCGGACCCCAATACAGTTAATGGAGCCAGAAGGCGTTCCGGCAATGTCCAGTGGCGATGGATCCGGCAGGCTGATCCAGCCTGTGAATGCTAGTGTGAAACCAGCCTTAGGTGAACATTGATCTATTGCTGCTACACACAAGTAGTGATAGCGGCATAGGCAATATTTGTTTTTGTGATATTTCGCAAATGTTAAATTTTTTTGCATAATATTTGCAAGAAATTTGCGAAATCTAGAATTCGGGATCTCACTATTTTCATCACTATTTTTACAATTGGGCAAATCGGCACTAATGATGCACATATTTTTTGCGCCATACATGCAACTTCACATTTGATCAGCTCTGAGTAGATATTACTGATTGGTGCACAGTGCACTAAGTATTGTTGTGACATCACAGCACTACCATATGTCTGTAGCATGTAGGTATTGACAGCAGAGAAACAGTAATTCCTATCACACTACCTAACACCCTGCACTGGAACAGCTGCACTATATCACTATCTAACCTACACTGACTATCTCCCCCTAACTATCTGTATTATATATAAGAGCTAACTAACTAGCTAATGTAATTGGATAAGGAATAGGATCCAGATGAGAGTACAGAGCACAGCAATGTCACTGATCTCTCTCTCAGAACTGCAAAAAAATGCAGAAAACTGCTGGGGAGGTAAGGGGTAGGCAACTTTTCTATTGGTTGCTAGGGATGTTGCTAAGCTCTGACAAATATATTGCAGCATTCTCATTGGCCCACAAGCAAGAAAGGAGGTAACTGATGAAAACAAAATCTAGAATATTCGCAATTACGAATATATAGCACTATATTCTACATCTTTGCAAATTCTCTAATTGCCGATATTCACGATAAAAATTCCCAATTAGAATATTCAACACTACACACAAATTATAAATATGAATGATTTTTCTGTATTTTTTTTAAATCAAAAGGCATAGGCCCACTCACCAAGTCACAATGACCTCTTTTGAATAGGTGCCTACAGTAATATGGTGTAGCACTGCATGATGACCATGGCTTTCATAACACTGCACCTGCAAAGGAGGTGACCCAGCAACCCATCATCAACTCTGCTACCAGGCTAAGGGTATGGTCACGTAATGTGGTTGTGATGCGGTCATTACGCAGTTAGGAAATGCATGTAGTTCGTTACTGCATGCTTAATCATACATTTAAGGCGCGTTTTTTGTTTGGGAGTGTTCTTTGAACTGTGAATTTTCCTTTTTCTTTAGCTATCTGATTAACTTCAAATAATAATTTCTGTAGTAAAATATGTTCTGCACGTGGCTACTCAACTGTACAGGGAGTGCAGAATTATTAGGCAAGTTGTATTTTTGAGGATTAATTTTATTATTGAACAACAACCATGTTCTCAATGAACCCAAAAAACTCATTAATATCAAAGCTGAATATTTTTGGAAGTAGTTTTTAGTTTGTTTTTAGTTTTAGCTATTTTAGGGGGATATCTGTGTGTGCAGGTGACTATCACTGTGCACAATTATTAGGCAACTTAACAAAAAACAAATATATACCCATTTCAATTATTTATTTTTACCAGTGAAACCAATATAACATCTCAACATTCACAAATATACATTTCTGACATTCAAAAACAAAACAAAAACAAATCAGTGACCAATATAGCCACCTTTCTTTGGAAGGACACTCAAAAGCCTGCCATCCATGGATTCTGTCAGTGTTTTGATCTGTTAACCATCAACATTGCGTGCAGCAGCAACCACAGCCTCCCAGACACTGTTCAGAGAGGTGTACTGTTTTTCCTCCTTGTAAATCTCACATTTGATGATGGACCACAGGTTCTCAATGGGGTTCAGATCAGGTGAACAAGGGGGCCATGTCATTAGATTTTCTTCTTTTATACCCTTTCTTGCCAGCCACGCTGTGGAGTACTTGGACGCGTGTGATGGAGCATTGTCCTGCATGAAAATCATGTTTTTCTTGAAGGATGCAGACTTCTTCCTGTACCACTGCTTGAAGAAGGTGTCTTCCAGAAACTGGCAGTAGGACTGGGAGTTGAGCTTGACTCCATCCTCAACCCGAAAAGGCCCCACAAGCTCATCTTTGATACCAGCCCAAACCAGTACTCCACCTCCACCTTGCTGGCGTCTGAGTCGGACTGGAGCTCTCTGCCCTTTACCAATCCAGCCACGGGCCCATCCATCTGGCCCATCAAGACTCACTCTCATTTCATCAGTCCATAAAACCTTAGAAAAATCAGTCTTGAGATATTTCTTGGCCCAGTCTTGACGTTTCAGCTTGTGTGTCTTGTTCAGTGGTGGTCGTCTTTCAGCCTTTCTTACCTTGGCCATGTCTCTGAGTATTGCACACCTTGTGCTTTTGGGCACTCCAGTGATGTTGCAGCTCTGAAATATGGCCAAACTGGTGGCAAGTGGCATCTTGGCAGCTGCACGCTTGACTTTTCTCAGTTCATGGGCAGTTATTTTGCGCCTTGGTTTTTCCACACGCTTCTTGCGACCCTGTTGACTATTTTGAATGAAACGCTTGATTGTTCGATGATCACGCTTCAGAAGCTTTGCAATTTTAAGAGTGCTGCATCCCTCTGCAAGATATATCACTATTTTTGACTTTTCTGAGCCTGTCAAGTCCTTCTTTTGACCCATTTTGCCAAAGGAAAGGAAGTTGCCTAATAATTATGCACACCTGATATAGGGTGTTGATGTCATTAGACCACACCCCTTCTCATTACAGAGATGCACATCACCTAATATGCTTAATTGGTAGTAGGCTTTCGAGCCTATACAGCTTGGAGTAAGACAACATGCATAAAGAGGATGATGTGGTCAAAATACTCATTTGCCTAATAATTCTGCACTCCCTGTATATCTCATGCAGTCAGCAGCTGCAAGCAGCAGGACATCTCTTATGTGTGGTCAATCAGGTGTCAGGTCTATCTCAGAAACCTATTTTCCCATTGACTTCTTTTGGAAAATGAGATGTTGTGGTTCCTCCACATCATGACAGCTCTATGTGGCCATACCCTAAGGGTACAACTACTTGGTTAGGTTTCTGCAAGCAGTTTTCAAAGCCAAAAATAGAAGTGGATTTTAAATTGCAAGAAAATATACAGAACAGATATGATGTCTCCCTTTTTCTTTTTTTCTAACAACTCCTAGATTTGGCTTTCAAAATTCCATGCAGAAAACTCAGGGTATGGCCATAACCTGAGCCCCCATGGCACTGGTCCAAACCACTCCACAGGCCCAGCACAACAACTATGTATGTTTGCATTTCTCTTAAGGCCAATAGGACAATTTTGCAGGCGAGTGTTGGAAAGGAAGCATTACTTCCTGACAATTGCCTGCCTGTCATTGAAGATGACTGCTGTATTTACATGCAGGGATCTCCTCCACAGTATGGGGAGGAGTCATCGCTAATGCTACTGCTTGTCCACATACAGACTCATTATTTATACAGCAAGATCTGCTGCCGGCAAACTACAATTTTTGTGACCGCATGAATTATGTGATTACACAGTGGCACTTTTACACCGCCCATTAATCGCTGACGAGCATTCCAATGAACACGTGTTAGTGATCATCTGGCTGAGAATCATAGTAACATAGTAACTTATAAACTTATAGTGTTGTTATTGTATTGCCGTGTGCGCCTATATATACATATTTATTTATATATTAATTAACTACCGGGGTA
Organism: Bufo gargarizans; assembly: GCF_014858855.1. Classification (NCBI taxonomy): domain Eukaryota; kingdom Metazoa; phylum Chordata; class Amphibia; order Anura; family Bufonidae; genus Bufo; species Bufo gargarizans. Next base: position 429,723,855 of record NC_058080.1, read on the forward strand.
TATATATATATATATATATATATATATACACACCAAAACAAGGACTGGGGGCATATAAATAAAAAAAAATGAAAAAAAAAAAATATATATATATATATATATATATATATATACAGTACAGACCAAAAGTTTGGACACACCTTCTCATTCAAAGAGTTTTCTTTATTTTCATGACTATGAAAATTGTAGATTCACGCTGAAGGCATCAAAACTATGAATTAACACATGTGGAATTATATACATAACAAAAAAGTGTGAAACAACTGAAAATATGTCATATTCTAGGTTCTTCAAAGTAGCCACCTTTTGCTTTGATTACTGCTTTGCACACTCTTGGCATTCTCTTGATGAGCTTCAAGAGGTAGTCATCTGAAATGGTTTTCACTTCACAGGTGTGCCCTGTCAGGTTTAATAAGTGGGATTTCTTGCCTTATAAATGGGGTTGGGACCATCAGTTGCGTTGTGGAGAAGTCAGGTGGTTACACAGCTGATAGTCCTACTGAACAGACTGTTAGAATTTGCATTATGGCAAGAAAAAAGCAGCTAAGTTAAGAAAAACGAGTGGCCATCATTACTTTAAGAAATGAAGGTCAGTCAGTCCTACAAAGAAACTGGCTCACATGCGGACCGCCCCAGGAAAGGAAGACAAAGAGTCACCTCTGCTGCGGATGATAAGTTCATCCGAGTCACCAGCCTCAGAAATCGCAGGTTAACAGCAGCTCAGATTAGAGACCAGGTCAATGCCACACAGAGTTCTAGCAGCAGACACATCTCTAGTACAACTGTTAAGAGGAGACTGTGTGAATCAGGCCTTCATGGTAGAATATCTGCTAGGAAACCAGGCAACAAGCAGAAGAGACTTGTTTGGGCTAAAGAACACAAGAAATGGACATTAGACCAGTGGAAATCTGTGCTTTGGTCTGATGAGTCCAAATTTGAGATCTTTGGTTCCAACCACCGTGTCTTTGTGCGACACAGAAAAGGTGAACGGATGGATTCTACATGCCTGGTTCCCACCATGAAGCTTGGAGGAGGAGGTGTGATGGTGTGGGGGTGCTTTGCTGGTGACACTGTTGGGGATTTATTCAATATTGAAGGCATACTGAACCAGCATGGCTACCACAGCATCTTGCAGCGGCATGCTATTCTATCCGGTTTGCGTTTAGTTGGATCATCATTTATTTTTCAACAGGACAATGACCCCAAACACACCTCCAGGCTGTGTAAGGGCTATTTGACCATGAAGGAGAGTGATGGGGTGCTGCGCCAGATGACCTGGCCTCCACAGTCACCGGACCTGAACCCAATCGAGATGGTTTGGTGTGAGCTGGACCGCAGAGTGAAGGCAAAAGGGCCAACATGTGCTAAGCATCTCTGGGAACTCCTTCAAGACTGTTGGAAGACCATTTCAGGTGACTACCTCTTGAAGCTCATCAAGAGAATGCCAAGAGTGTGCAAAGCAGTATTCAAAGCAAAAGGTGGCTACTTTGAAGAACCTAGAATATGACATATTTTCAGTTGTTTCACACTTTTTTGTTATGTATATAATTCCACATGTGTTAATTCATAGTTTTGATGCCTTAGGTGTGAATCTACAATTTTCATAGTCATGAAAATAAAGATAACTCTTTGAATGAATATGTTGGAGGAAGCTAGGGGAGGGAAGTACCATTTTTTTTTTTTTTTACAATGGACTGTATATTGAAGAAGCTGGAGGGAAGGAATGGTGTTATTTACATGGGACTGTATGTTGGAGGGGAGTGATGTTTTGTACATGGGACTGTATGTTGGCTCAAGTGCAAAAAGTGATGTTATTTTAATGGGACTATATGTTGGAGGGGACTGAAGAGGAGGGACCAATGTTATTTTATATTATTTGGGGGAAATGGGACATTTTAATTTCTGTGGGGAACTACAGGGAGGATTATAACTACAATGGACACTGTAGGGGGGTGTTATAAGTACTATGAGCACTACAGGGGTACATTATAATGGTAGAGGGTCATTATAAACACTGTGGTTTTACAGGGCGCATTTTAAGGGTTCTTATTACTACTGGGGGCTCTATAGAAGTGTCTTATAGGTTGGCCTATTTGTATTGGGGGGGGGGGTTTAAAAGGGTTCCTTATAGAGGGACCTTATTACTACTGGGGGCAATATAGGGGACCTTATTTTTACCGGGGTCTATGTGGGGCATTATTACTACTGGGGGTACTATGGGAACATTGTTATTACTGGGCACAATATGGAGGACACTTCTACTAATGGGACTACTCTTGGGGATCATTACAGCTATTGGGGACACGGTTTCTAACGAGGGTCATCAATATAGAAAACCAGAAAGCCCCTTTAAGCTGATTGATGGAGCAGCAGTGAGTGGGAATTGCTGCTCAATTAATCAGCTCAGTCACACTCGTTGACAGACACTAGCACTGCCAAGGAGGAGGCAGGAGCCATTGTGTGAAATGACACAGTTGTATTGACTGCCAAAAAAGGTGCCAAATTTATTAAGAAGTGTACTTCTTTTAATAATGTATGTACATTTAACTCTAATGGGCTTCATCGCAACACTAAGCTTTTGGGAGCTTTGGCTGTCAGCGGTCTAAATTGTATGGATATCAATGAAGGAGTCAACACTAAAGTGCCTAGGGCAGCATGTACTTAAAATTCGGCCATGCCGATCAGTTGTCCTCTCCTGCTGGTATAATGCCAGCTCATTTCTATGGTTTATACAGTTCTCCCAAAAGTAGTCCTCAATAAACTACGACTGTGCATTACAAATGGTAACCATTTATGCATCTTTTACATTTTTCTGTGCTGAAGGCTTACTGGCCTGCCTGGAAGACTAATCATAAGTAAATTGTACATCATATCTTCTATGCCACCAGAAGGACAAGAAGACATATTTTTTAAACCATGCAATGCCATCTTTATTTCTCTTTTTGCCTTTTTTAATTAACTGCTCTGGATTGCTCCCTAGTTTGCAATGCTGAATGCTACTGCAATTTCAGCTGTCAGATTCTAAATTAGTTGTGGTATTAAAAGTTATTGTGGAGTGGATTGAAAAGCTACTCATCATTTCTAGGAGATTAGCCCTATGTCTTTTATGTTAAAAAGAGTATAGCTGGAACAGTTTATTGATGTGATGATGGTGAAAATATGAGCTGAATCCTATGCCACAATTATAATAGCTGCAGAAGCTTTTCTTGGTTTTCCTGCTAAATATTTAATCACTGTTTTTTTATGTGTTCAGACGTAAAACAAATTAGCCTTCCCTTTTCAAAATCTTGTAAAATGCTGCCTCTAAAAAAGGTAGTCAGAATATACATGGATCATACGGTTTATTCAAAAATAATTCATAATCAGAAGATATACACTATTCTGTTATTAATCTGAGCCTTCTTTATTAATCCTAAGCCATACAACGCTCTAATACAAATGGCTGCCTTTTTTCACCATTTGTGAATTGCTTTTTACATTTCATAGTATTTGTGGGGGGGGGGGGGGGCAATAGGAATATATGAACAACGCTTTGTAACAGGAATATATGAACAACGCTTTGTAACATACCCTGAATGGTCGCTTATTAGAGACATCCATCTAGTAGCAAAATAGACCTTCTTTGGCCTTCAGAACCACAGAAATTCACTGTGAAAGAGATTCAACTAGGTGTTGAAAATGTTCTGCAATACTATTGGCGCATATTGCTAGGATAACTTATTTCTGTTGTCACAAATTAAATAGCTGTACAAATATGATCTGTACAGCCCATTTTAACTAATCCCAGATATACTCTATAGCAGGCATGCCCAACCTGCGACCCTCCAGCTGTTGCAAAACTACAACTTCCAGCATGCCCGGACAGCCTCCAGCTATCAGCCTACAGCGGGGCATGGTGGGAGTTGTAGTTTTACAACAGCTGGAGGGCCGCAGGTTGAGCATCCCTACTCTATAGGATTCAGATTTGGGAACTGTGAAGGCTCAGAAAGCAAGGAAAACTCCTGGAACCAGTTCATGACTATATGATCCTAGTGTTGAGTGAATTGAAGTTCATGAAGTGGACTTCAATCCGAATTTCAGGGAAAATTCAATTCACTGCAAAGCCGAATTTCTTTGTGCTTCATGTTAACAAATACATTTTCCCTAAAATGGCGGTAAAAAAATTATCATACTCACTGCATCCAATTGAGCGCGAAGAGTCCATCACGGCCATCTTAATTGAAGTTATCAAGCAAAATCTTGTGCGCAGTGACATATGACGTCCGCATGCCGGCCAGCGTGATGATGTCACCACACACCGCGCAAGATTCCACTCTGGATCTTCAATCAAGATGGCCGTGGTAGACTCTTCGCGATCAAATGAATAAAGTATTTAAAACATGTTTTTTTTTTAATCAGATTAACCCCTGACAGCCCTCAATGGTTATCTAAGATCCTGTGATTAGCAATGAACGTGGCATCTGAGGGGTTCAATGACGGGGAGGATAGCGCAATTGCAATTCCCAGTTTTTGCGCCCACTACTCACAAAGAAATGTGCTTTGATTGGCCACAATGCTTAGGTAAGTCTGACTGTCTGTCTATATTTATCCACAGGTTGTGCCAAGAAAACATTCATCGAACCGTAATTCCACTTCCACCATTCTGAACTGTTATGTCTTATACCTTTCCGTTTCCCATAGACAGCAATGACACTGGAGCTGGTTATCTTCCCTTATAACCCATCCATGATAGGGAATGATGAGTTGTGCCTTTGGACATGTAAGCTGGAGCAGCAGTGTTATATTCACCTACAAGGCTGTGTACTGCCTATTAATCAGAACAGCGCTTGCCATCCTCCTCTGATCCCTTTTATCAACAAATTATTTATATCCATAGAATCCCCTTTCACTGGATTTCTTTCCTCACACCATTCTCAGTATATTCTTGACACATTTAGGCCTCTTGCACATGAATGTTGTGTGCCCATGACCATATTGCGTCCCACATCCACAAATTGCGGTCCCCAATGCACGGAAAGGATGCAGAACGTTCGTGTGTAAGAGGCCTTACACAAGAAAACTCCCATAAGCTTGGCAGCTTTTGAAATACTGGCCCAGGCTAGTCTAGCACTGATGACAATGCCTTGTGCGAAGTTGCTCAGATAAACTTGATTTTCCTATTCTAATGTGGATTCACACTGAAATTAATCCACAGAAAACGTTTTCTCTTGATTTTTTTCTGCACCCCTGAGTCCCATGTCTAATTGCCATACTTGGAAACTTCAATAATACAAGGGTAGATTCTTTAATATAGTAGCCATTAAATGTAGTATTGCCAAGTATATTAGGTAAACAATTTGAAAAATTGATACTTGAGACTTAAAGGGGTTGGCCACTTTCTGGTTACTGTTGACCCATGTTTGTAAGATCATTTTATGACACCTACTAATGTAGCCTTTGTTGAAATTATGCACCATTTTCTATATTTCATAAGGTATGCCCATTTGTTTGTCAAGTGTTTTGTGCTGTGCACACAGAGGTTTTCTTCATAAAATGGATGCTGATGGAGAGTAATGTAACCAGGCAAATTACCTCCATGTGATGTCTCATCCATTTAAATACACTGCTCTTGCCATCAGCACTTGTTCTATTGGGAGTTTGGTGCAGTGTTTGACTAGAGGAGACTAGTGATGAGCAGCAGAGGTCATATTCGAATTCGCGATATTTCGCAAATATTTCGCAAAATATTTATTGAATATTTGCAAATTCAAATATTCGTTAGGAGTAGTGTTGGTTGCGAATTTTCATAATGCAAATTTTTGTAATGAGAATTTTCGTAATGAGATCGTGAAAACTCAATGAGATCGTGAAAACTCAGATCCGATGGTATATTCTAACCCCCAGGCATTCCCATGGTGACGGGGACGCTTGTCAGGAAGGAGTATGCCAAAGTGGAACAACTGTACAGATAAAAAAAAAAGATTAATATTCTAAAAAACTAATATATTCGATATAGTGCTATATACTGTATTTTTCGCCCCATAAGACGCACTCCCCCCCCCAAAAGTGGGGGGAAAATGCCCCTGCGTCTTATGGGGCCAATGCTGCCATTTTACATCGCAGTCTGCGATGCTGCAGCATCGCAGACTGCGATGTATCAGCTGGAGGGGGAGGGAGGAGGTGCCCCCCTCCAGCAGGCAGAGCAGGGTGGGTGGCCGGCCGTAACTCACTGATGTCACGTGCCTGCGCCGCCTACTTCATTCATAAAGTAGGCGGAGCAGGTACAAGACCTCAGTGAATTACGGCCGGCCGATAGCCCTGCTCTGCCTGCTACAGGACATTTAGTAAGTAGTACAGTTGGGGCTGGGGATCGGACTTCAATTAAAGTTATTATTATAAAAGGTTTAGGCAATAAAGCAGTGAGTGAGCGGCGGGTCCGGAGTACAGTGACCGCACCGGACCCGCCGCATATGCATGACACCGGCACCTCCTCCCTCCCCCTCCAGCTGATACATCGCAGTCTGCGATGCTGCAGCATCGCAGACTGCGATGTAAAATGGCAGCATTGGCCCCATAAGACGCAGGGGTATTTTTCCCCCACTTTTGGGGGGGGGAAGTGCGTCTTATGGGGCGAAAAATACAGTTTATAGCACTATATCGAATATATTTGTATGCCACCGGCCCCTCCTACAGGTTTAGCTCCGGTACATTAGGGCATCAGTACACATGATCCCTCCCTTTTTCTAGCTTGTGGGCCAATGAGAAGGCTGCAATGTCTTTGACTTTAGGAGTAGTGTTGATTGCGAATTTCCGTAATGCGAATATTGATAATGCAAATTTTTTTTATATTATAATTCGCTATATTGCTATATATTCTTGAATATAGTACAATTTAGCTAATATAGTGCTATAATCTTCTTTGTCTAATAGTAGTTTTTTAGAATATTCGTCTTTTTTTTATTTTATCTGTACAGTTGTTCCACTTTATATAGAAAAAGGAGTGTAGCAGCTCTCACCTGCCCTTCCTTTAGTTGTGAGCACGGACAGCCCGTGTCAGGTGCGGGCGACAATGAAGAAAAGAAGTTGAGAAAATCCAGCTCCACTTAAAAAGGAATAGGCGTTTATTCAGCTTGCGGTTAAAAACTCATCCGAGGATACAAAATAACAGTCTTGTCTAAGCTTTTCGGGCTACTAGAAACAATTCCAGCCCTTCTTCATGACACAGAAAAACATTGAGAGTGAGACCTCTTATAGGGGAGGGTGCACCTGTGTTCACTAATGTTCCCACAGGCCTGTAACCGCCCCCAGAAAGAGGTACCACACCTTCAAGTTAACTCTTCATATGAAAATCAATTTAAAGAAAAAAACGTAAATATATAACCATATGTATGCATAGAGAAAATATATGTGGCCAATAGCTATACACAAACTATGTCATACAAGGATGTACATATATAATGGATACATGAAATATAAACTGAATATGTAACAGTATTATACCAGAATATGATGGAATATAATGGAGATCACATTATCAGAGAATTGAGTACCGTAATACTTCCAGAAAAAAGAGGAGTTCACATATCAGATCCCTGGTATGTGAGTTATTGCTGCATGATCAGATCTAGACGTTTATTGAGCCCCTCAGGTTGACGTGTGTTCAGCGAAAAAATCCAGAAGGATTCTCTATTTAATAGTTTCCTTCTATAATCTCCTCCACGCTTAGGTAGAAAAACCTTTTCTATACCTTGTACTACCATGTCTGATGTGTCCCCATCATGGCAGACAGCAAAATGCAGACTAGCTGCAGACACATTGCGACTGCCATGATGGGGCACATCAGAGATGTGTTTGCGTATTCTAGATTTTATAGCATTAATAGTGCAACCCACGTATTGCAGTTTACATTTAGTGCAAGTGATCAAATAGACAGCATGGGTTGTATTGCAGTTGAGATACGCTTTCATAGGAAAAACTCTGTTATTTACTGTTGAGGAGAAGGTCTTGGATTTAATCATGTGTGTGCAGCAAATACATCTGTGGTGTCCACACTTATAACTCCCCTTGGTCCTAAGCCACACAGGTTGCGACTTTCTCCTCTTGATATAGACTAGGACTGACATAGTTTGCAATTGTGGGTGCCCTTCTAGCTGCACATTTAACCCCATCTGCAACTATGTCAGTCCATTGGCCATCATAGGACAGGACAGGAAAATGTTTTTTTATAATATGACAAATCTGTTGGTACTCTGTACTATATTGGGTCACAAACAAATTATTCCTTGTGTCCTTGTCCTTGATATTGCAGTTTTTATTTCTGTTTTTGTCTTTACTGTTGGTGTCTATATCAAGAGGTGGAACCTCCCTTTGCAAGGGATCTTGCTGTTTAGAGTACAGGAGGGATCCCCTTTCTATAGTGGAGACCTGAGCTATGGCATCTTTTATGTGTTTTGCACTGTAGCCTCTTTTGCCCAGTCTATCGGAGATATATCCAGCCTCCTCCATAAAGCTATTTTTATCCGTGCAATTTCTTCTTGCACGGATTATTTCCCCCCTGGGTATATTGGCAGTTACATGTTTTGGATGACATGATGTTGCATATAATGTAGTATTGCCTGCCATAGGTTTCCTGTATGTGCAGGTAGATACCTGACTGGTGGCGGGGTCCCCCCTCAGGCGCAAATCCAAAAAAGCCACCTCCAGTGTGTCGTGATGGACACTAAAGGAGATGGTCTCCACACACGAATTGATGTAACCACAAAAGGAAGGTATGGCCGCCACATCACCCATCCAAATCAGGATCAGGTCATCAATGTAACGGCCATACCACCTGATGTGGTGCCAAAAAGGGTGGGTGTCGATGAAGAGAAAACACCTCTCCCACCATGCCATAAAAATGTTTGCAATGGAGGGAGAGAATTTGGCCCCCATCGACACCCCCGATATCTGAAGATAAAATTTATTATTGAACATGAAAAAATTGCGCCTGAGGAGGAAGTCCACCACCATCAGGACATATTCCTGCAATCCTGCAGTAATGTTGCCATAAGTTTGTAGAAACCAGGTTAATGATTTAATAGCCAGTTCATGGGGGATATTGGTATACAGGGACACCACGTCTGCTGTGATCCAAACACAATTTGAGGACCATTCCATATTATCAATTGTTTGCAAAACAGACGTGGTGTCCCTGAGATAACCCGGTATTAATGGAATAAGTGGCTGGAGTATAGAATCAACCCATTGTGACATTCTCTCCGAAAAGGAGCCAATGCCCGCTACAATGGGCCTAAGAGGAGGTGGAAAAACATTTTTGTGTGTTTTTGGGAGTGCATGAAACACTGGAATAATTGGGGACATGGTATAAATATACTCTGATTCTTTATTAGTTAGGAAGCCTGATTGGATTCCTAAATCCAGAATAACCCTGAGTTCCTTCTGAAAGGAGGGGAGGGGATTGTCGCTAAGAGTGACATACACTGATGTATCACTAAGCATGGATTCAATCAGGGTTCTATATAGACCACTATCCAGCACGACAACCCCTCCCCCCTTATCAGATTGTTTGATGACAACATCAGCTCTTGTTTTAAGATCCCGGAGTGCCTCTTTTTCTTTTTTAGAAATGTTACTACAACCTCCAGAGTCAAGATTGATCTGATCATGCAGCAAAACTAGATGACGTTCCACTAAATCCTGGTATCTATCCAGTGCTGGAGATCTGGACTGAATCGGGTAAAAGTCCCGATTCTTTGTATGAAAATTCATGGACCTGTTATACAGATCCAGATCATCCAGAACTGTGTTAGATTCCTGTAACTGACAGACATGCATCATCTCTAGAAAACTCATATGCCTGTTATATAAGGTATACGCAGCAGCAGATACAGTAGGATCACTATTGGACGCAACAGGGTGATCAGCGTCCCCAGCCTCCGTAGCACAAACATCATTACCACCCACCTGAAAATGCCGACGGAGAGTGAGGGCGCGAGCCAGCCTGTTGACATCCAAGAGCGTCCTGTATAGGTCAAAATGGCAGGTAGGAGAAAATGTTAAGCCTCTTTTTAGTATGCTAATATCATCCGCCGACAATATGGAAGCAGATAGATTGATTACTTCCAATTCATCCTGTCCTTTTTGTATCTTATCGGATATCGGCGGTTTGCAATGTTTTCGGCCTGCTCTCCGTTTTTTGAAGCCGCTTTGTGTGAAGCAGTCTCTTGACTCTGTGCGGTTTGCGACGATGACAGGAGAAGATCCTGTTCGGAATCGGCAGAATCCATATCTGTTGAGCTGAAAGAAACTCTTTGTTGATTATTTCTTTTCTTTTTATTGCGCATATTTTTTAGGATTGAGCGAGGTGTATTCTGTTTAGAGTCTGTCCATGTGTACACCTGGTTAGACTGATAGTCAAGCAGATCGCGGTTAAATTTCCTTTGCTTGAATTTAATAAGATCGTCCTCCATTTTTAGAAGATCATCTTTTAGCTTGTTGTCCAGGTTAATAAATTCAGGATTGTCGATCTGTGTACATAGGGTTTCTTGTGTGTTTTTAATGTTTGCTCTCTATTCCACAAGAACTTTACTCTCATTAGTAATGATCAAGTCCATCAATTTCAGAGAACACTCTGACAAGATGCTCTCCCATTCCTGTAAAAATGTATCCGAATATATGGTGGTGGGTTTTTTCTTTAGTCTGAGCCCTCTAGGGATCATTCCTTTATCTGTATATTTTTTCAAGGAAGTAAGATCCCACCAGGTTCCGCGCTCTCTAGACATCAGATTTTCAAGTGAAGACATCGACATGATAAGTTGTATGTTTTCCTGGATGGATTTGTTAGGTGCATCATAGATAGCATTCATTCGCTGTAATCTATCTTCATCGTCCTCTAAGGGACGCAGCGACACATGTGCCATAGCAGAAAGCACCCTTATGGAAAACCGCTTAATGAAGCTGAGGCAGGGATTGCAAGCAATCCTGACTGTGAGTTATATAGAAAAAGAGGAGTGTAGCAGCTCCCACCTGCCCTTCCTTTAGTTGTGAGCACGGACAGCCCGTGTCAGGTACGGGCGGCAATGAAGAAAAGAAGTTGAGAAAATCCAGCTCCACTTAAAAAGGAATAGGCGTTTATTCAGCTTGCGGTTAAAAACTCATCCGAGGATACAAAATAACAGTCTTGTCTAAGCTTTTCGGGCTACTAGAAACAATTCCAGCCCTTCTTCATGACACAGAAAAACATTGAGAGTGAGACCTCTTATAGGGGAGGGTGAACCTGTGTTCACTAATGTTCCCACAGGCCTGTAACCGCCCCCAGAAAGAGGTACCACACCTTCAAGTTAACTCTTCATATGAAAATCAATTTAAAGAAAAAAACGTAAATATATAACCATATGTATGCATAGAGAAATTATATGTGGCCAATAGCTATGCACAAACTATGTCATACAAGGATGTACATATATAATGGATACATGAAATATAAACTGAATATGTAACAGTATTATACCAGAATATGATGGAATATAATGGAGATCACATTATCAGAGAATTGAGTACCATAATACTTCCAGAAAAAAGAGGAGTTCACATATCAGATCCCTGGTATGTGAGTTATTGCTGCATGATCAGATCTAGACGTTTATTGAGCCCCTCAGGTTGACGTGTGTTCAGCGAAAAAATCCAGAAGGATTCTCTATTTAATAGTTTCCTTCTATAATCTCCTCCACGCTTAGGTAGAAAAACCTTTTCTATACCTTGTACTACCATGTCTGATGTGTCCCCATCATGGCAGACAGCAAAATGCAGACTAGCTGCAGACACATTGCGACTGCCATGATGGGGCACATCAGAGATGTGTTTGCGTATTCTAGATTTTATAGCATTAATAGTGCAACCCACGTATTGCAGTTTACATTTAGTGCAAGTGATCAAATAGACAGCATGGGTTGTATTGCAGTTGAGATACGCTTTCATTGGAAAAACTCTGTTATTTACTGTTGAGGAAAAGGTCTTGGATTTAATCATGTGTGTGCAGCAAATGCATCTGTGGTGTCCACACTTATAACTCCCCTTGGTCCTAAGCCACACAGGTTGCGACTTTCTCCTCTTGATATAGACTAGGACTGACATAGTTTGCAATTGTGGGTGCCCTTCTAGCTGCACATTTAACCCCATCTGCAACTATGTCAGTCCATTGGCCATCATA